>NW_027555847.1:693439872-693514872 GCF_003287225.1 Phascolarctos cinereus | reverse complement strand
TTGTATGCATGTGCATGTATCTGAGACAAGACCAAAGAATGAAATTCTGCTCCATCAATCTGAGGAGTGTGGAGTAATGGCTGGCTCTGGGAAGGAACCTCGTCCCATAATTCAGCTGAGGAGCTCATTATAAATGGGAGAAATGGGCTGCTGGAGGTAAATGCCAGGTAATTCTAGGAGTGTGAGTTTTTCCCCCTCACATCTCTATTGACGAATGTATCCAGATTTTTAAAAGAGAGACATCAATTGCTCCATGTCTCTTCCTTCATCTGCATACCCAGAACCTCCCCAGCTCCCATCCTTCCGGGGGAGAACTAAAATAGCTCTTACGTCCCTTTATTCTCCTGCAAAGATTGGATGTAGGTAGCAACCCATGGAAGAAATGGAAATAGTACCTAATTAGATTAAATGCTCTTGTGCGCTCTCCCTTCCCCAACCCCAACCTTGTCGGGTGGCTCATTTGTTCCGTGGAAACCTGCTTTTCTGTCTTTTTATCCAGTGCCCATATACAGGATCATGGGATCAAGAGCTCGAGCTGAAAAGGACCTTGGGAACATCCCCCTCATTGTTTTACATATGAGGAAACTGAGTTTGCACAGGAATGAAGTGTCGGAGGCTGGATTTGAACAGGGGTCCTCTGACCACAATTTCATTTATTTTGAACATAGCAGCATCTGACATAGTTCCTAGTCCCAGAATAGGACCACAGAGGCTATCGGGGCTTCTCATCCCCTGTTTTACAAATTGGGAAACTAGGGGCTGGAGTAGTTAAGTGATGGACCAATTGGTGGAGGTACAATTGGAACCCCCTAACTCCAAAGCCAGCAGCTGGGTGGTGCAGTGAATAGAACACGAGGCCTGGAGTCAGGAAGACTCATCTTTCCAAGTTCAAATCTGGCCTCAGACACTTACTAGCTGTGTGACCCTGGGAAAGTCACTTAACTTCTGTTTGCCTCAGTTTCCTTATCTGCAAAATGATCTGGAGAAAGAAATGGCAAACCACTCCAGTATCTTTGCCAAGAAAACCCCAAATGGGGTCACAAAGAGTGGGACATGACTGACCAATTCCAAAGGCAACATTCTTTCTACTGTAGCCAGCATTCTTTTTACTGCTGGCTTCCCCAGATGGAGTGGAGGTGTTCACCTGAAAGGAGGTGAAGATGCATATGACTCAGTAGGGGCAGCTAGTGCATTCCCCTGGAGGGGGCATGTGGGTTCTCTCACCTTTGTTGATGATGGATTCCAGTTCTTGTCCCTGACAATCTCAGCTGGGGAGGAGAGGCTCATGAGAGTTTTTGGCTGTTGGGAGGACCCCGACATCAGGGGATGTCCATGGACTATTGGCTTTATTGAAACAGATCCTGGGTCAGAACTCAAGGCAAAGTGTTTCTGGGCAGCTCATAGCACGTGTCAATCTGCAACCCAACAGTGGAGCTGGCTGAATCAGAACTGGGTGGTGGGAGGGGGGAGGGAGAAGGCCATCGACCCCTCCCAGTTGCACTCAGTATAGCTGAGGACCCACGAAACTTTGGTCTGCTGATTTTTTAAACCCCAGCCCTGTGCACAGAGATTAGCAAAGTTGTGGCCGGTGAGGGCTCTCAATAATTGGTTTGTAAGAGTGAAGTTTTGTTAATAAGCTCATTTAGGAAGAACAGGAAAAAGCCTGGGAGGAACTTCTGGGAAAGTCTTTGTTTTCGGGGGAGGTGGAGGCAGGAATGTGGAAGTGGATCAGTCCTTCGGGGAAGGACATCTGTCATTGGTCGCAGCACCTAGAGCGTCACGACAGACCTGGGCCATCTGACGGCCCCCCTTCCCAGATCTTGTCATTGGCAGTGTCCTTCAGAGTCCCTTGGTATGCCCTTAGAGCCTCATTGAATTTTGTCATCCAGGGAGAGCAGGAAGAGGAGAAGGAAGGATGCCTTCTTCATTTTTGCTGATCATTATCTTCTACCCCCAGGCAGGAGAACTGGCAGACCCTGCCCCTGCATCCTTCCAGAGCAATCGCAGATGCTGAGAAGCCAGGCAGGGTCGAGTCCTAAGGCATCCATTTCTTACCCAGGAATATTTCTCCTCATTGACTTGGGTATCCACTTCCGTAATGGGGCATGGTAAACTCCAGCTGTTGTTACTGATGGCGATGATGATCAGTCCATCCACCAGCATTTAAGTGTTCCTTCAGTGTGTGTGTTCTAGGTGCTGTGCTGGGCTCCAGGAATGCAAAGGCAAAAGTGGATTGGAGCCTGCCCTCAAAGGGCTTACAGTCTAGCCAGAGGAGATAAATGCATGGCTTTGAGACCAGCTCTGAATATGTTATGCTACACCACCTTTCTGTATTGTATTAAATTGTAACTGACCTGAAATCTGGGGGATTTGCATTTGATTCAATCTGGGATCTTTGGTATTTCCTCCATTAATCACCAAGGATCTATTAAGTGTCTACCATGTGCTATGTACATTCTAGGGATACAAAAATAGAAGGAAAGCTGTCTTTGCCTTCAAAGAACTTAGATTCTATTGGAGGAGAAAACAGGTGCATGAGTAAATACCAATTATATTTAAAATAAACATGTTTATGGGGGGGGATAGAAGGCACAAGGAAGTGGAGGGATGAGAACGGCTATGTGTAGAAGGTGATGTTTTAGCTGAACCTTCAAGGAGATCAGAGATTTAAGAGGCAGAGGTGAGAAAGGAGGATAGCTAGGTAGCGCAGCAGATAGAGCACAGGGCCTGTGTTTCCAAACCTGAGTTCAAATTCAGCCGCATACACTTACTAGCTGCGTGACCCTGAGCAAGTCACTTAAGCCTGTTTGCCTCCATTTCCTCATCTGCAAAATGAGCTGGAGAAAGAAATGGCAAACCACCCCAGTATCTTTGCCAAGAAAATCCTAAATGAGGTCCCGAAGAGTCAGACAAGACTGAAAGGACTAAACGACAAACTGCAAAGGTGTGGAGATGGGAGATGGGGTGTCATGTGTGACAAAGAATAAGGCAGCCGTTTTGTCTGGACCAGAGAGTATGGGAATAGGAATGATGTTTACCAGTGCTGGAAAGGTAGGTTGTATGTGTGTGTGTGTGTGTGTGTGTGTGTGTGTGTGTGTGTGTGAAGTTAGTCTGTGTTCTGTTGCCATCTTTATATTCCATTGGAACGGATTTTCTGAGATTCCTTCCAGGTCTGGGTCTAGATTTATTATTTAATGTATAATAATATATTATTATCTAGGATTTGTTAACATTTATTGATGCTAGAAGGACCAGGTGCATCAATTGATGTAACAGTTTTATTATAACTTTACTCTGAAACAAAAATGTTCATTTTATCTCCATTTTCTTTGTGCTATGAATTTTTTAAATCTGCTGCATCAATTTGTGCTAGTTACTCCTTTGAGGTCTTTTAAAATTCTAATCCCTTTAGTGTGTTAGGCACCTACTATGTGCCAGTCTCTGTGATGGGTTCTGGCGATACAAAATCCAAGCAGTGCCTACCATCCAGTGTTAATAGTGAGTGAGTTCCTTATCACTGGAGGGCTTCTAATGGAAACTCACTTGCTGATTCCTTCCAGCTCTGGCTCTGTGGTCCTCAGTGACTTCTTGTTGGGAATATTGTTCCCATTTAGAGATGCGTTAGACTGGGTGGTGGCTGAGGTTGCCTCCAGCTCTGAGAGTCTGGGCTTCTTCTCTAACAGGCAGCCCCGGCTCTGAGATTGATGGGCAGGGATGAGGGGGCAGGGGTCCAAGGGGTTGCTATGGAGAAGAAGCCAGTGGTACTCCCTCCTTCTCCCCTCCCCACCCTCTTGCTCTTCTCTTGGCTATGCTCTTGACCCAGGCTCGGATACTAATCAAACCAAATGTCCTTTTACTTTCCCACTCTGGTTGCAGTTAGGGGCCCAATATGTTTCATGAGCAGTGTGTGTCCAGTCCTGGGATGAGTCAGTCAGGGTCAGCAGTTGCTTAGCTGTGCTATGTACTTGCCTCCTCTCTGAGTGTTCTACATTGGCCCTGGCCTGAAGGTGGCCCGCTGAACTCTGAGAGCCTCAGTCTCTGGGGTCTGGAATGGAGGAGTGGACGCGTTCTGCTGGCACTGGCCCCTAAGGCTGCTTCTCTCCATGTTGGCTCATGTGGGTGGAGATGTGCCCAGAGCTTGAAGATCGCAGGCTGAGACACTAGGAAGACAGCTATCCCATCATGCCTGATTCCTCCTCTAGAGTTGGAAGGGCCCTCAGACGCCAGCTAATCCAACTCCCTCATTTTTGAGATGAGGAAACTGAGGGACTTTCATCATAAGGTCATTGTGTCCAATGCCATCAAGTCCAATCCGCTCATTTTATGAATTAGGCTCCTGGAGAGCAGGGACTGTTTTACTTCTTTTTGTCTCCCCAGCACTTAGCATAGTGCCTGGCATACAGTAGATGCTTAATAAATGCTTGTTGACTGGTTGGTTGAGAAGGAGTGACTTGTCCAAGGCCGCCCAGGTACAAGGTAGGATTTGAACCCACATCTTCTGGCTCAAGTCAGGGCTCTTTCCATCATATTATTATGCTGGAGTGTGACATTAGTAATGAGACCTTTTCATTTGCCTCAGATTAGGTTTCTGCAGGGAATTCTGGTCCTCTGATAGGTTTATGGCTGGATATGTCAGACTCCTGGCTTTTAGGGCCATTTGGTATGCACACCAAGGAGGTTTTCCACTCAGTCTCATCTGTCTGCCTCTGATTTATCCTCAAGTTTTTGTCTGTGACACCAGTGGGTGGAGGAAAGCGACGCTGGAAGGACATTTTGAGTCTCAAGTGTGGTTTTGTTTATATGTGATATCTCCCTGATAGACTGTAAACTCTTTAAGGACAGGGACTGATTTTTTTTGGTCTTTGTGTCTCAAGCACGTAATATAGTGCCTGGCATATAGTAGGTGCTTCCTAAGTGCTTATAAAATTGAATGAACATTGCATTTCCTCATGGAATGTAAGTTTCTTGAAGGCAGGGACTGATCGCTTCATTTTTGTCTTTGTATCCCAAGCCCCTAATAGAATGCCTGGCACATAGTAGGTGCTTATTAAGTGCTTGTAGAATTGAGTGAATGTTGCACTTCCTTGTGGAATGTAAGCTGCTGCTTCATTTTTGTCTTTGAATCCCAAGCACCAAACACAGCACTTGGTGTCATAAACAATTGCTGATTGATCTGGTCTAGTGGAAAGAACGTTGGACTCAGGACTGAGAGATTTAGGGTAAAATCCCGCCTATACAATGTGGCATCACATTGGTGTCAGTTCTCTTTATTAAGCCTTAGTTTTTTACCTGTAAAATGGGTATGACAATCCCTGTCTTTACCTCACAGGGCTGCTGTGAGGAAGGAGCTTTGTAGACCTGAAGGTACCACAGAAATGTGAGCTGATGATATTACTGGTACTGCCTATACCCTCATATGCCCCAGCTTCTGCCAAAATGCTATAGAAGCCCTGGGAAGAGAACACTAATTTCTATTTTAAATGAGGTTTCAATGATGCCAATTGAAACTCTTGTTTCTTCTGGCCCTCCTTTCTTGTTTTCCTATATTTCCCCCCCTAGGGAGTAAAATAAGGACCCTTCTGGCAGGGTGTTCCTTGGTACCCAGGGTCCATCTGGGACAAAAATCACTCAATCTTCCCTTCAAATTTTGTCTCAGTTCTTGAGGTAGATAGGCAGTTTAGTGTAGAGGATAGAGCTCTACACAGAAGATAGAAAGGGGAATGTGCATTTATATAGCACCTACTATGTGCCAGGCACTGTGCTAACCAGTTTTTCAAATATTATCGCCTTTGATTCCCACAACAAACCTGGTAGTTAAATGTTATTATGAGCCCCATCGTACAGTTGAGGAAACTGTGGCAAACAGAAGTTAAATGACTTGCCCAGGGTCACACAGCAGCAGCATCAGAGGCTGGATTTGAACCCAGGTCTTCCTTACTCCAAATCCAGTGCTCTATCAGCTGCCTCTGTAAAGGGATGGATACCAATCCTTTTTCAGTATTGATGACCTTTGAGACTGTGGACACTTATGTGAGCCTCTGTTTTCTCTGTAAAATGGGGATAATGGCACCTATATCTCAGGGTTGTCTTGAGGATCAAATTAATAATGTTTATGTGAGGGTAAGATCCACTGAGTCAATTGATTAATGTTCTCACTCCACTTACAGCAAATAACAGGATACTCCAGCCCTGATAACTATTAGGGAAGAATATCTCCGCTGAGCAAATCAAGGCATCACTCCATCCCACTTAAAGTAACTACCTGAACTGAGAACACATCTATGGGATCAACTAATTAATGGAGGGTGTCCGATTCAGTTTGAGAAGTCCTTGAAAGCCATCTGACGAAATGGAATGATGCTGCTTAAGAGATGTATCTGTATTGGCCCAAGTATCTTGGTCATACCTTTTGGCTTTTGTAGAAAGCAACAAGCCAGTTTGGATTCCAGTATTCTACTATTTGGCCAGTGAATGGGGAAATCTTCCCAGCCAAGTCCCTGAGAGGGAACCATTTGGTGAGGGCAGTAGGGACTCTGTCTTTCTTCCCTCCTTACTTTACCAGAGCATGACCTAGAGGACTAAGGGGGATGAGAGGATTTGGACTTCTTATCTGGGTCCTAGCGGCATCTCATGAACAGCGATGATTGGCAGCAGTGTCTGTGCCGGGAGCTGAGGACAAACTAGATGTATTGAGGGTAGGTGGCTTTTGGACACTACAAGAAGCCCTGCAGAAAGCTATGCCATCCCAAAGGGGGCCTTCAGGAGTACTCCCACAAAGGAACAAAGCCACTTCACAAGCAAAGGATTCTGAGTTGGTCCTCCTAAGCTTGGGTCCACTTTCTCCTTGGCTCTCTGTGTATGGGTGGGAGTGTATGTCACAGACTTTTGACAGTATGTTTTATATCAACTATCCCCCTGATAGTAAGTATCTGTTCTTGAAAGCTACTTAACTTCTCTGTTATATCCTGACCTTTTTCTACCTTTCAAGTCTTCTCACATTATAAACCTCAACACCCTCCCCCACCACTCCTCTCTCTCTTTCTTCTTTTTCTCTCTTCTTCCCTTTCCCTCACTCTCTCTCTCTCTGTCTCTCTCTCTCTGTGTCTCTCTGTCTCTCTCTCTGTGTCTCTCTCTCCCCCCAACCCCTTCTCTCTCTCTGACACTGGCCTCCTTGCTATTCATCACACCACAATCTATCTGCTCACTGAGCATTTTCCCTGAGTCCTTCCTCTGAGTCCTCTATCCTTGGGGCTCTCTGCCTCGTGGTTTTCTTTAAGTTGCAGCTAAGATCCCACCTTCTGCAGTAAGTCTTTCCCCCTTAATGTTAGTGCCTTTCCTCTGTTGAGTATCTCCAGTTTATCTTATTTGTACACAGTTGGCACCGACTTTGTTTCCAGTTCTTTACGGCATTTTGTGTATTTGTGCTTACTGTATACTGTGCAGCAGGACACTGTATACAACACAAATATGCCTGTATATTTACATTGATTGTACTTACAAGTTCCTTCCCAGGAGAATGTAAGCCCTTTGAGGGGAGGCACTGACACATTTCTTTTTCTGTATCCTTAGCACCTAGCACAGTAACTGGTATGTAGTAGGCACATAACAAATGTTTGTGGAATTGAATCCAATCCAGGGAAAGGAGCTTCCCTCAGGCACCAGCTCTCAATTCCTAGCGAGCTGCCAGGGTATTCCTCTTGGTGGGTTGAACAACTGCCGTTGGCTGTTTCGTGAAGGCTCATGTCTTACCTGTCAGAACTTGTCAGTGAGCTGTGGGTAAGGGCCATGTAAACACAGCACTCCAGCCTTGGGAACTGGGATCCAAATTGCTCTGGGAACTGGTTGCCCATCACTGCAATCTTGTTTCAGCCAAAATTGAGTGTGTTTGGGCTTCCAAGTTCCCTGCCTCCTTTTGCCTCTCAGAGAACCATGTAGGTGAATGATGCCCACACATTTAAATTTCACCATTCAGCCCACAGCAGAGGGACAACATGGAATGGAGGCACAGGATCATAGATTTGGAGGTGAAAGTGATCTTAAAGGCCATTGTGTCCCAACCTTTCATTTTCTAGGAAGCCATAGGTTCAAGTCCCAGTCTATGAAACTTCCATAGGCAAGTCACTAAACTTTTTTGTGTAGCATATTTCAGTAGAGAGAACGTTGGCTCTGGACTCAGAGGGCATGCATTCAGATCCCACCTCTGACACTTACAACCCGAGTGACCTTGTGTGACTCCTCTTCCCTTCCCTGAGCCTCAGTTTCCCCATCTGTAAAATGAGGGGGTTGAACTTAATGGCGTCTGAGGTCCTTTGCAGTTCCAGCTCTTCAGGCTCATGGTAATGACAGTGATCAGATGAGATTTTCTCTGGTTGTCTTCTCATGGTCATATCTTCCTGAGCTCTTAACCCTGGGCATACAGGCAGTATAGTCCAATATTACTGAATTATCGTCACCCAGGTGTGCTTGCTGCCATATACCCCAAAGCCAGGGGAAGCCTGTCTGTTAAAAATTAATGGAGTATGACATCCTAACATAAAGAAAAGCTGTGAGACTCCATGGCTTCATGGATTGTTAATTCTTTATTAGGTTTTCGTAAGACCGAGATAAAAGGCATTTCATCTTTTTTAAGGGTTGCATTAACATGTCATTGTGTTTTATGGATACATTGATCTTCATTTGGCTAATCTGGGAGGGGTAATAGAAACGTATGCTACACACCATAGGAAACACAGCTCCGTAATGCCAAGAGTTTTGGCTTAGGGGTATTTTAGACAGGGAGCTGCATGTTAAAAAACGTGACATGGGGCTGATGAAGACACACCAAAATCCAGAGGGACTGGTTTCCATTGGCCAGTATCCGGAGCATGTAGATTTCATTTCTGATTGCTGTTTTTTTCCCAACTATTCTGCTTCCCACCAAAGTTGGGAAGAAACGTGAGTTGGACAGTCTCTTCTGAGGAATGTCAGTAGTGAGCTTTTGGGGTAGAAAGAAAAAGAAGCCGAATTCTGGTTTTGGTGGTTGAGGTTGTGTAAGCAAGAACATATTCCTTAGATTGAATTAGGCGTGAAAAGGGGCTATTCAGTGGTGGGCTACATCGGCATAATGAAAAGAGATTTTGTTGTTGTTTAGTTGTTTTCAGTTGTGTCTGACTCTTTGTGACCCCATTTTTTGGGGGATTTCTTGGCAAAGATACTGGAGTGGTTTGCCATTTCCTTCTCCAACTAATTTTTATGGATCGGGAAACTGAGGCAAACAAGGTTAAGTAACTTTCCTAGGGTCATACAGCTAGTAAGTATTTGAGGCTGAATTTGAACTCAGGTCTTCCTAACTCCACCCTGGCACTCTATTCACTGCACAGTCTAGCTATCTTAATGGAAAGAAAAGTGACTCCCAAGTCAGAGGAACTGAATTCAAATCCTACCTCCAGTATTTACTACTTATATGACTTTAGGCAAGTTTCCCTACGTCTCAGTTTCCTCATCTGTAAAAGAAAGGGAAGGAGAAGGTTGAATTATATGGGACATCCCTGGAGTTCCTTCTAGCTCTGTGAACTACAGTCTCTTCTTGGATTTAGCTTCAACCATAAGTTTTAACATTGGCGGTAGGTGATGAAGCAGATATTTCTTTAGATTGCCCTGTAGAGCTTAAGCTCTTTGAGGGCAGGGCTGTAGGTTACTATTTGCTTGTCTTTTTGTCCCCAGCATTGAGCACAATGCCTGGCACATGGTAGGTGCTGAATAAATAATAATTGGATTGGATTGTACTGATTTGTAGGTAGGCTTTCTGAGTTAGAATGAGTGATGTTGTATACCTCACTGGTAAGAGTGTGTGTGTGTGTGTGTGTGTGTGTGTGTGTGTGTGTGTGTGTCTGTGATATTACATTAATCTATAGCAGTGGTTCCCAATGATATTTGTTCCATGAGACACTTTGAACAACAACAAAATATGCAGTGAACCCTCAGAATAATATAATGTATTATATTATGAATATACATATTACATATAAATAATTCACAATTATTTACTGCTTTAAGCAACATTAAATAACTTTTGTCATAAACCCCTTGGACCATCACCATGAATCCCTAAGGGGTTTGTGAACCACAAAATGAGAGCCATTGATCCACAGTTTTAGCAAATTTGGGCTCTAATAGGGTGCCTTCTCATTAGTATTTCCCTCTGAAATGACTTCTATATATACAATTATCTACTTTCTGTATATTTTGTATTTTTTTTATGTTTGTGGGTTCTCTCCCAGTAGAATGTTTGGTTGTTGGACTGGTTTAGATTCCACTGGCCTTAAAAAGGTGCTTATTCCATTATTTTGACAGATATTCTAATAAAGATTCACATTTTGGTAGGTTTACAAGGCTCAACAAGCCTGGGAGGAGGTAGTATAAGTATTATTTCCCCCATTTTACAGATGAGCAAACTGAGGCCCAGAGAAATGACAACTTGCCCAGGGCCACAAAGGCAGAATGCAAATGTGACTCCAAGTCTGGTCTGCTGGCAGTGGACCATAACTGGAATTTACATGGCATTTTAATGTTTCTAAGAATTTTGCATACTTCAGTTTCAAATGGATGGTCTTAATTACAGCTTCAGCAAATTCACCAATTTTAGCTCAACAAGCATTTATTAAGCACCAACCATGTTCCAGGTCCTGTGCTAGGTTCCGAGATACAAAAACAAAGATGAAGTAGCCCTCCCTGTCATCATTTGGGGAGGTGGCTCCTGTGGAGAAGGGGCCAGTCACCCTCACCAACTATCAGCCAGCTGCCAGTCATAGGGCAGGCAAGCCAGCCTCACTGGGCCAGCAAGGCATGCTGGGGGAGAGACAGAAGGAAGCACGGGCTGAACAAGTGAGGCCGTTGCCATCGCCTCGAGCATCATCTCCCTTGAGACACCTATGGAGACAACCCAGTGCCCTGATCCCAAGAGCCTTGGGAATAACAATGCTTCCCGTCCAGATGTCATTCTGGAAATTAACCCCCTGAGGAGACGCAGTCTACCACATGCGCCTCCAGGTGCCACATCTATTGAAGACCCAGCAAAGAAAGTATTTGTCACCAAAGTCCTTAGCCCTGACAAATGGTTCACCATCAGAAACTGAAAAAACTTATCAGTGGAAATGACATTAAAAGAAGATGCATTATTACTATGTGCTTTGCGGTAGAACCCTAAGGACCATAAGGCCTTTCTATCTGACTTGTGGCTGAAACATTCCGTATGTGTTGTCTCTCAGGTACAGTGCTTGGCACGTAGTAAGCACTAAATAAATATGTATTTTCTTCCTTCCTGTGTTATTTCCCCCAGTAGAATGTGAGCTCTTTGGGAGCAGGGACTATTTGCTTAGCATGTTTTGTACATAGTAGGTGCTTAATAAATGTTTTATCTATCCATCCACCAATCTACCAATCCATCCACCCACCAGTCCATCTATCCATCCATCCATCCATCCATGGAGGTGAAAGATGGAATATCACATAAAGGAATCAGAAAATGGGCTAAGCACAATATGTGTAGAAAAGAAATGTGGAATCAGTCTCGGAAGATGGGTTGGACTTGTGAAGTCCAACCAGTATGTGAAGGACTTTTAATGGCAAACAGGAGTTTTGATTGGAACCTAGAAGCAGACTATGGTCAGATCTGTGCTTTAAGCATATCAGTTTGGCTTCTGTGTGGAGGCTGGATTGGATGTGGCTAATTGCAGGGATCCTGGAAAAATATTCAAGTCCCTTTACCTTGATGGATTCTTGATGCCAACCAAATGTCCCTTGACCAAGGCAGATCTTGACCCAGCTCTGCCTTCTTATCCTATGTAGTTCATTCTGAGTTCATGTCTCCCTATAAATGCTCTGTGAGTTATCTACCCAATCTGCTGGGTGCCTTCCTGTAGGCACCCATATCTTTTGTCTTCTCGGTCTTCTGTTCCTAGTGTAGCCTTTGGGCTTTCTATCTCATCTCCCCTATTCTTACCATATGTGGCTGGCCCCACTTATTTCCTGGTTCTATGAATCCCTAATGATGTCTCTTGTACCACTTCCTGCACAGAAGGCACTATTGGCAACATGCTCCAGTCTTTTTACACCCACCATGTGTCTTTCCATTGCCCTCTGGCTCACCTGCTATTGTGACATTTCTGAGCTCATGGAATTCAATGATTCACAGCCCTATAGCACCACCAGGAGCAAGCTGGTGCTAAGTGATGGTCTTTTGCAGCAGAAAGCTCTGTGTATCTTTTTAAGAGCTCCATGGCTTTCCAGAGGTGATCTAGTCCAATCTCTCCTCTGATTCTCTTCAGGCTCCTGCTTATTGGCCATCATCATTGTATATGGAGGGGTCATAAGATCATTGATCTAGACCTGTAAAGGACTTCAGAGGCCATCTAGTTTGCAGATGGCCTTTTACAGATGAGGAAACTGAGGCACAGAGAGGCTAAGTGGCTTGGCTGTTGTCACACAGCTTCATGGCAGAGATGGGATGTGAACGCAGCTCCTCAGGCTCCAGAGTTTTCTCCACTGGGCCACCTATCCAACTTTGATGCTTTGGAAGACCCGTGACTTTTATCACTATGGGAACACGTTCCACCTCAGATCATCATGTTCAGCATGATCTATCTGTAAATGGTAGCATGTAAGCTCATTGAGGGCAGGGGCAGTTTCATTTGTGTTTTTGTTTCCCCAGCTCCTAACACAATGCCTGGCCTGTAGCTGGTGTTAATAAATGCTTCTTGGATTGGACTGGGCTGCATCCTGACAATCTGATGCCATAGGAAGTGGTTTCGAGCCTTATTTCAGCCAGAGAATTTCATAATGTTTCTGATGATGCTTCTCTTGGCTGCTCTTCAGCTGGGCTCAGGCACAAAGCCTTTTCCTGGTTGGTGGGATCTGTCAGTGCCTGTATGCTGCTGGGATGAACTGAGGGTCCCAGGGTCACCTTCACACCACAATGAGGAATCAGTAGGGGATATTAGCAGAGAGTAAAGACTGTTGTGGAGCAGCTAGATGGCACCAGGCTGGAGTCAGGAAGACTCATCTTCCTGAGTTGAAATCTGGCCTCAGACACTAGCTGTGTGACCCTGGGCAAGTCACTTAACCCTATTTGCCTCAGTTTCCTCACCTGTAAGATTAACTGGAGAAAGAAATGGCAAACCACTTCAGTATCTCTGCCAAGAAAACCCCTAATGTGACCATGAAGAGTCAGATCTGCTGAAAAACAACTGAACAACAGCAAAGAATATTGAATAATTGAAGGAAAGGAAGACTTTTTTAAAAAAAAGATTCATTAATTTATTTATTTTTAGTTTTCAATATTCACTTCCACAAGATTTTGAGTTCCAAATTTTCTCCCTATCTCTTCCCTCCCCCAACCCCAAGACAGCATGCATTCTGAATATCTTTTCCCCTAATCTGCCCTGCCTTCTATCTTCCCCCCTTCTCTTATCCCTTTCCTCTTCTATTTTCCCCATTGCCTATATATCTTATTTCCCAGTTTCATGTGAAAACAATTTTTTAACATTTGTTTTTAAAACTTTGAGTTCCAAATTTTCTCCTTTCTTCCCTCCCTGCCCACCCTCATTGAGAAGGCAAGCAACTCCATGCAAGTTATACTTGTGTAGTCATGCAAAACACTTCCACATGTTGTGAAAAACTAAGTATATTTCCCTTCATCCTATCCCACCCCCCATTTATTCTATTCTGTCTTTGTCTCTCCTCAGAAATATTTGCTTCTGATTATCCCTTCCCCCAATCTGTCCTCCCCTGTAGCATCCCCCCGCTCTCTTATCCCCTTTCCCCCTATTTTCCTGTAGGGTAAGATAGCTTTCTATATCCAAATGAGTGTGTATGTTATTCCCTCCTTAAGCCAAATCTGATGAGAATGAGATTCACTCATTTCCTCTCACCTTCCCCAGTTCCCCTCCACTATAAAAGCCTTTTCTTGTCTTTTGTGTGAGATGATTTACCCCATTCTACCTCTCCTTTTCTCCTTCTCCCAGTATACCTCTCTCACCCCTTAGTTTTATTCTCCAGATATCACCCACTCATCACCAACTCACCCTGTGCCCTCTATCAATCAATCTATCTATGCAGGTATTTTTTCCCTCCAACTACCCTAATGCTGATGAAGGTCTCATGAGTTACAAATAGCATCTTTCATGTAGGAATGTAAACAGTTCAACCTTAATAAGTCCCTTATGATTTCTCTTTCCTGTTTAACTCTTCATGCTTCTCTTGAGTCTTGTATTTGAAAGTTGAATTTTCTATTCAGCTCTGGCCTTTTCATCAAGAATGCTCGAAAGTCCTCTATTTCACTCAATGTTTATTTCCCCACCTGAAGGATTATACTCAGTTTTGCTGGGTAGGTGATTCTTGGCTGTAATCCTATGTCCTTTGCCCTCTGGAATATCATATTCCCTTGTGTCACTTAATGTTGTCTCTTAATGTAGAAGCTGCTAAATTCTGTGTTATCCTGATTGTGTTTCCACAATACTTGAATTGTTTCTTGCTGGCTGTGCGCAATATTTTTCCCTTGACCTGAGAACTCTGGAATTTGGCTACAATATTCCTAGGAGTTTTTGTTTTGGGATCTCTTTCAGGAGGTGATGGGTGGATTTTTTCAATTGCTGTATTACCCTCTGGTTCTAGAATATCAGGGCAGTTTTCCTTGATAATTTCTTGAAAGATGATGTCTGGGCTCTTGTTTTTGATCATGGCTTTCAGATAGTCCAATAATTTTAAAATTCTCTCTCCTGGATCCATTTTCTAGGTCAGTTGTTTTTCCAATGAGATATTTCACACTGTCTTCTATTGGACTTCCTTTTCCATTTGGCTAATTCTGCTCTTTAAGGCATTCTTCTTCTCATTGGCTTTTTGGACCTCTTTTGCCATTTGGGTTAGGCTATTTTTAAGGTGTTATTTTCTTCAGTATTTTTTTGGGTCTCTTTTAGCAATGTGTTGACTAGTTTTTCATGATTTTCTTGCATCACTTTCATTTCTCTTCCCAGTTTTCCTTCTACTTCTCTTACTTACTTCTCAAAATCCTTTTTGAGCCCTTCCATGGCCTGGGACTGATTCATATTTTCCTTGGAGGTTTTGGATGTAGGAGCTTTGACTTTATTGTCTTCTTCTAGTTGTATGTTTTGATCTTCTTTGTCACCAAAGAAAGATTCTAATGGTCTGACTTTTTTTTGTGCAGTTTGCTCATGATCCCAGCCAATTGCTTGAGTTTTAAACTCTTTTTTAAGGTAGAGGTCTGCTTCCAGCGTGGAGAAGGTACTGTCCCAAGCTTTGGGGGTTTTGTGCAACTCTTTTCAGAGATACTTCTAGGGACCTGTAAGTTTTCAGTTCTTCCAAAGTGGTATGATCAAGGGTGAGGTGTTTACTCCTTTCCTGGCCTGTGCTCTGGTCCATGAGTGACCACAAGCACTCTTTTCTGCCTTGGAACTGTGAGGAGGATTCTCTCTTTACTGCCACTACCAGCTCCACTGTGCCAGCACTTCTCCTTGTCCCAGGATCACCACCCAGAACTATGACCTAGATCCAAGCATGGGCAAAACAAGAGAATAAGCAAGAGAATCCTGCCTCAGCACCATCAAAGAGATCCCTGCAATCTCCCTCTGATCAGTCACTCGATTCCCCCTCAGTCTGTGGGCCAGAAGCTCCAGAAGCAGCCATTGCCCCAGACTGTTGCTAGGACCTAGCTTCTCTCTCACCACAGTCACAGACCTTTCCTACTGACCTTCTAAGTTGTCTTTGGCGTTTGTGGGTTGAGAAGTCTGGAAACCACCACAGCTGCCCGTGATTCAGTCCTCTGAGGCCTGCTCCAGCTTCGCTGAGGCCTGTTTTGCCTGCGCACCCATGCTGAATTCCATTTCTCTCCCAGCCTGGTGGGATAGACCTTTCTAATCAGCCATCCAGATTATCTTGGGCTGGAAATTTGTTTCACTCTGTCTTTTTGTGGGTTCTGCTGCTATAGAATTTGTTTAGAGCCATTTTTACAAATATTTGGAGGGGTTTGGGGGACAGCTCAAGCAAGTCACTGCTTTTACTCTGCCATCTTGGCTCCGCCCTGAAGACTTTTTTTTAAGGGAAAAACTGTATTAATATCTTTCATTTTTCATATCACCTCCATTTCCAAATATAGCTTTTACTCTTTCTTTCCCCAGAGAGCCATCTCTTCTAACAAAGACTAAAAAAAGATAGAAAAGGGAAAAATGTTCAGTAAAATTAACTAACATCCCTTGTGCCTGACAGTCTTTGCTGTGTTCCATACTCATAGGCCCCTCAGCTCTGCAAAGAAGGGATGGAGAAACGTTATCTCATTTCTTATTTGAGACTAAACTTGATAAATATAATTATACACACTTCAGTATCTTTTTTTATCTTGTTATTTTTTTGTTTCTGTTGGTACAGTTATTGTATATATTGTTTTCTGGGTCTTGTCACTTTGATAAATTCATGTCTCTAAATTTAAGGAAAAACTCGATTATTAGAGCTAAGTACAGTGTCATCAGATAATAGGTGGTGCAATGGATAGAGCAGTTGATATGACTCAGAAAGACCTGAGTTCAAATGTGAGCTCAGATGCTTGACCCTGTGTGAGTCACTTAACCATTCTGTGCCTTAGTTTCTTCATGATATGGGAATAATAATAGCACCTATCTATCTAGATACAATGTGAAAATATTCATAAAGTAACTTGTAAACTTTAATACTAGCTATTTTTATTCTCAAAATGAGAATATTTTGCAAACCTTAAAGCACTATTTAAATGCTAACTATCATTGTTATTCTTTTTTGGCTATTTTTTCTTTTATCTATCTCTCTAGATATAGATATATATTTTCTGTTCCCCCAATTACATGTTAAAATAATTTTTTAACATTTAAAAAAGTTTTGAGTTCCCAATTCTGTTCTTCCCTTCCCCCTCCCTGAGATGATAAGCAATTAGATATAGTTTATTCATGTGCAATCATATAAAACATTTCCATATTAGTAATTTTGTACAAGAAAACTCAAATGAAAAAAAAAGAATGAAAGATTGTCACTTTTAAAGTGAATATTTACAAATTGCTTCAAAACCCTAAAGCTCTATATAAATGAAAGCACTTTGTAAACTTTAAAGCACTATTTAAATACTAGCTATTATTATTATTATTGCTCTTCAAATGAGATAACATTTGCAAAGCCAGTGGGATGGAGGTGGGATTTGAACCCAAGTCCTCTGACCAAAATCTAGTGATCTTTTGGCCTCAGCATGCTCTCTTATCCTAATGTAATGAGCTGCCTTGTAAGGCAGGGAGGTGCCTCTCCCTCGAGGTGTTGCACCAGAGACTCAATGACCATTGGTCAGGGGTGCTATAGATGATGAAAGTTGGAGTATTTGGCCTCTGAGGCTCTTCCAATTTCAAAATTTTGAAATTTTTTATGACGTTTAGTGACTGGGTCAGCTGATAGAGATGATTTTTTGTCCTTAACACTTTGCTCCCACAAAAATCAAACAATGTTCCTTGGAAAATGTAGTGATAGAATTTTAACTGTAAGAATCTCTAGTTGTTAGTATTCAGCAATTCATCAAATGAGGTATAAAGCACTTTGCCAGCCTAAAAGTACTGTATAAATGATATCTATTTAATAATAATAATAATAATAAGGCATGATTCAATTTATTTCAACAAGTCTACTCTTTAACCCCTCACAACCCTGCTTCCAACCTTATCATTCCACTGAAATTGCTCTCTCCAAAGTTATTAAGGATTTCCTAGTTACCAAATCCAGTGGCCTTTTCTCAGTCCTCCTTCTCCTTGACCTCTCTGCAGCCTTTGACACTTGTGATCGCTCTCTCTTCCTTGATACTCTCTTCTCTCTAGGTCTTGGGGAATTGGAGCTCTCCTGGTTCTCCTCCTACCTCTCTGACTGCTCCTTCTCTGTCTCCTTTGCCAGATCCTCTTCCAGATCACACTCTCTAACTATGGTGTCCCACAGGGTTCCGTCCTGGGCTCTCTTCTTTTTTCCTTCTATACTACTTCACTTGGCGATTTTATCAGCTCCAATGGATTTAATTATTATCTCTGTGTTAATGGTTCTCAAATTTATCCAACCTGCCCTAATGAGAGGGCAGGGGTAGGGGCTACTTCAGAGGTGTGAATTCCAGGGCTGGAGTGAGGTTTCAGGAGATCTGGAGCATGGTAGAGGAAGTCTGAAGTGTATTCTACAGAGGATGTTTGCAATACTATCCAAATGGAAGTAGGCTTCCTGTTAGGAGGATGATATTCTCCAGATGCTATTGTTCACAGATGTCATTTTGCTGTTTGCATCAGAGCCCAGAACACTGCAGAGTTTCTTAAATGAGATCCAGAAGCACAAAAGCTTTTGTAATCACCATCTGCACAGGAAAAATAAAGTGGATGAAGACATGGGGTAGGATGTTGGATTGACAACCCAAAGAACTGGTCTGTAAGTAAATATGGGTAGCTATGTGGTGCACTGGATAGAGGCTGGACCTAGAGTCAGGAAGATTCATCTTTCTGAGTTCAAATTTGGCTTCAAACAATGTGACCCTGGGCAAGTCACTTCACCCTCTTTGCCTCAGTTTCCTCATCTGCAAAATGAGTTGGAGAAGGAAATGGCAAACTGCTCCAGTATCTTTTGCCAAGAAAATCCAAATTAGGGTCTTAAAGAGTTGGACATGACTGAAACAACTGCACAGCAACAAAAAATAAGTAAATACATTTTGGACAGATATTAGACAGATGGATAAGGCATCGGGCCCAGAACTGATTAGGAGGAATGTGAGCTGGTTTACCTTTAAGAATTTATGTAGCACTTTTTAATGACCCCAAGACTTTATTTGAAAGAAAACCCATCTCTTGAACATCAATATTTTTTCCCAGTGATACTAATGGGTTGTGAGGAATGGAATGCCACATTCTCTGAAGCATTCAAGTTGTAGGTCCATGGAGAGGCATATGCTATAGTGCTTGGGATGTAGTAGAGTGCTTAATAAATGTTTTATTTACTGACTGACTGACTGGTGTGTGTGTGAGTAATCTACAGCACAGAGCAAATAAAGACCTGTCCAAGAGAAGTGGTTCATAGCTGGAAAAAGATGTGAGGTAGTGTTATAGCAATAATGAGGGACTATTTAATGAACAAGCATCCTGAAATGCCTCTCATGCACCTCAGCTAGAGCTGAGGATAGGAAGACAAGAACCCCAACATAGCACCTCCCCTCAGGAAGCTTATAGTGCCCACACTTTACTGGCATCCGTGTGACCTTATGATATCCAGAGGAAGGCTCCCACCATGTGGAGTGAGCCCCTTACAGAAAATTTTCCCAAGAGAACACAGACAAGAGTTGCACAAAATGACTACTTGTGGATGAGTGGATGTGCACCATTAGACAGAGCAGTACTCACACTGGTGATGTCACAGATCCATCCATGAATCAGGATACTATTGGGTGGTATTGGCACTGTTATCTTAAGATCATTTTACAATATCAGATAAACGTGGACACACATTAACATATTGTCTTCCTTTATCTTGATAGCTCTCAGAGCTGGGTAGTAGAAAGGACACTGGAGACACATAATGTAGGTCTGAGTTCAGCTTTGCCACTATGAAACCGGGTGATTTTAAAGAAGTTACTCAAACCTTTGTGGCTTGGGTTTTCCCATCTGCAAAATGGGGATGGTTACATCTGCTTTGTCTTATCTCTGGGTGTGATGTGACAGGAGGCATGAAGCAGCCCAAGAATTAAAATATGCCATCCAAACCCAATGAGATGGAATTGTCGTTTTCCACGTGTGGAGATTGTTGAGTGCTTAATGTGTTCTCAGGTCATGCACTGAATCGCAGAATTTCAGAGTGGGAAGTGACCCGAGATATCATCTAGGCCAAACCATAGCTGACCATGAATGTCCTCCCCGTGTCTCTGTCTGTCAACTAATCCTTTGTTTGAAAACCTCCAGTGAGAGGGGAATCCGTGACCTCCTGAGGAAGGCAGGCCGTTCCACTGCTGGACAGCTCTCTTTGTTCGGAAGTTTTTTTCTGGCTCCACCAACTAACTGTTCCACCCATGGCTTTCATTTCTGCCCTCTGGGCTTAAGCAGAAAAAGCCAAATCCTGCTTTCACAAGACAGCCCTTCAGTACTTGGAGACAGTTATCATGTCTTAAGCCCTTTCCAAGTTAAACGTCTTAGAGCCTCAGGCAAGCAGGCGAGATCTGTTCCACAGGTGGCTAAGCCCTCTCTCCCTTGCAGGAAGCCAAGATATTTATAGGTAATTATTATGATAACTGTCACCAAAAGAAAACCAGGTAGATACAGTTCCAACTTACAGCTCTTCCAGGCTTGGCTCAGTTGGTTTTGCCTTAGAAGTACTATTAAGATCAGACTGATATAAATCCAATTGCCCAACAGATATATCAGAGAGGTGGCACAGTGGATAGAACACTGGGCTTAGAATCAGGAAGACTCATCTTCCTGAGTTCAAATCTGGCCTCAGACACTTACTAACTGTGTGACCCTGGGCAAGCCACTTCACCCTGTTTGCGTCAGTTTCCTCATCTGTAAAATGAGCTGGGGAAGGAAATGACAAACTGCTCCACTGTCTTTGCCAAGAAAATCCCAAATGGACTCATGAAGAGTCAGACATGACTGAAAAATCACTGAACTTACACACATATGTGTCTGTGTATATGAGTATATATATATGTATATGAAGTCATGCAAGGCATATTTCTATATTATTCACATTCTGAGGGGGAAAAAAAGAAAAATGAAGAAAAGGAAAAAAATGCTTCAGGCTGCACTCAGTTCTCTCTGGGGGGGGGTAGCATGTTTTAAACCTAGGGATTCTAAGAGGTGGAGCTGAGGGTGGGGGTGGGGTGGGGAGGTGTATTCCAGGCATGAGGGACAGCCTGTGCAAATGTATCTGAAGGTGAAGGATGGATGTTATCCAAAAATCTTAGTTTCTTCACCTGTAAAATGGGGACCGAAATTCTAGTACAATCTCCCTCATGGGATTGTTCTGAGAAAGAGATTCTGCAAACCTTAAAGGACTATAGCCATGGGAAAGATGGGTGACAGTTGTAAGATTTCTCATTGTCTCTGGGCGGGTGTTGAGCTGTTTAAAAATGTGCTTTGAAATATCCATCCTGTGGCCAGAGCCTTCGCCTGCCTTTGTGTGCTGGTGTTCACTTTATGTTCTCTTTCCTTAAGGAGGGCCTCCTTTTTTTTCCCCCTCTCCAACAAAAGACCTTTCTGGTGGGAATTTTCCTCCCTCTATGTTCTTTACTATTTTGGGAAGGCTGGGTAAAGCACAGTTCTCATATTTTCAGTCTTAATGGTGCCCACCCACAGGGAAGTGTGTGTTGGTGTTTTTATGGGTGGTCGGTCAGCGAACGAACATTTATTAAAGGCCTACCGTGTGCCAGGCATTGTGCTAGGAGCCGGAGATACATAAAAGGGTAAAACTCCAGTCCTTGCTCTCAAGGAGGTGGGGGTGGGGAACAACATGAAAATAACTATTTGTGTGTTGCTATTCAACTCTCCATGTTGAGGTTTTCTTGGCAAAGATCCTGGAGTGGTTTGTCATTTCCTTCCCCAGCTCCTTTTACATATGATGAAACTGAGGCAAATGGGGTGCAGTGACTTGCCCAGGGTCACCCAGCCAGGAAGTGTCTGAGGCTGAATTTGAACTCTGATCTTGTGCCTGGTGCTCCTATTCACTTAGCCACCTAGCTGCATACATGTACATACAATATGTGTATAGAGTAGATGGAAGGTGTTCTTAGAAAGAAAGAATTAGCAGTGGGGTTGGAAAGGAGGGGGACTCAGAAAGGCTAGCAAAAATTGAGGTTTTAGCTGGGTCTTGGAGGAAGTCAGGCAAGCCAAGACATAGAGATGAGGAGGGAGAGCCAATGAAAACCCCTAGAATCTCAAGACTTCTTGGGGGAACAGCAAAGAGTCCAGCATACCTGGACTGGAAAGCTAAGCAGAGGCCAGATCATGAAGGGCTTAAAAAAGCCAAACAGAGCATTTTATGTTTGGTGCTGGAGATTACAGAGTAGGGTGGTGGGGTCCATGGTCAGACCTGCATTTTAGGAAAATCTCTTAGGCAGCCACATGGAGGTTTGAGATGTGGAAATCATACCTAGAAGATTGATTGTTTTCTTCTTTTCAACCCTGTTATCTCCACCCTGCCTGCTGGAGCTGCAAGTCCCAAAGGGGACGGGGATGTAGGAATTCTGGAATGATGGTATTAGAAAGCTCAGCTGGATCCTGGTGTGGAGATCGCAGCTCCTGAAGGAGGGACCTTTATACATCTAACGAAAGTATGATAGGCTCCTAGAGCTAGAAGAGACCTATCTATGGCTTGGCCAACCCCTTTATTTTCTTAAGGAGGAGACTGAGGCCCCAAGAGAGGAAGGGACTTGTCCAAGGTCTCACAGAAGTGTAATAGCTGATTTGGGATTAACAACAATAATGAATACTGATAGTTACAGAGCACTAACACTTTGGTAAGCGGAGTGGGGATTCTTTATATAATGTTCTAAAAGCAGGTGGCTCCTGAGCCATACTTTGAAAGGATCTAGGGGTTCTAAGCAGAGGGAATGCACCATCTCATTGTGGAGACAAAAGCATGTATTCTAAACTCATTCAGTGGTGAAATAGCATGATTTTTAGATTTCTTCAATGTAGGTCCTCCTTCTCTCAAGCATGACCCATCCGTGTAGTTTTTTTGAGAGTTGCTTTCCATTCAGAATTGCCAGCCTCGTCCTTGGACAACAGACATGGACACACACCAGTCCACTGCCAGGTCAATAGTTGAAACTTTACCATCTTGGTAAAATCTGCCAATGCTTGTGCTCCTTTTGAAAACCCGGAGTCCTCTACGTGGAGTGATGATGCATCAGAGGATGTTGTCAGTGGAAGATAAACAATTCAATACTTGTAAAAATGTCGCAGTAAAATCTCAGGTTCATCGCCCATCCCTTTCCCTAGAAATGTCATAGAGTAGACCATGGGTGGTGTAGGAGTTCTAAGGAAAGATGGATTACTGGGGCTGGTCCAGCAGAAACCTACCCAGCTCTGTGGCCTCAGAGGGAAGGCTCTTGAGATCTGCCGTCTCCTGTGTGGCAGGTTCTGAGATTTCTTTTCTCTTCACAGCTCCTTAACTCTGCAGGTGGACTGTGCTTGATTGGGTGGGGCCATGTGCTTCAGCCACAAGAGGCCATAGTGAGGAAGGAAGAGAAATCCCTTTCCTTCTTTCTGGACTCTCCAAGGGGCCTAGAGGAAAAGAAAAGAGAGAATCCCCAGGAGTTTCCTCGAGAGCAGAGTTCTCCCATAGTTCACTATCTTCTCAACTGATTCCACTGGGGTCTGTTTCTCCTTGTTAGCCTACTTACTTGTATGAGATACTTCCAAACAAGTGCTCAGCCAAATTCCTAACCTTTTTATATGCAAACATGGCCACTCTGAGTCTGAAAGGGCTCTTTGCCCCACACCCTTACAGACTGTAAATTAGTCACTCCATGGGGGCACATCCTTACATTCTCGTTGTTTATGTCCTGGGCCCCAGCATCCTACAAATGAGCGATGACCAATTTAACTGTTGAATTTCATCTAGTCAGCTGAGGGACTTGGATGGCCAGAGGGTCCAACCTCTGTTCCAAACCCCAACCCTTATTCATTTTAGGAAAATGAGGCACAGAGAGGCACATAGATAGCTGCTGTCTGACACAGAGCTGAAACCTGAATTTCCAAACTCTCAAGCTGGAGCTCTTTACATCATCTTGTGTAGGTTGAGCACCTTAAGAATGGGTAGTATTTTGCTAGGTATAGATGGGAAAAGGAGAACATGGTGGGGATATATAGGAAGACTGGGAGCAAAAGTATGGAGGTGGTGTATTTAGGGATGTGATTCAGAATGGTCAAACTGTAGTGGAAGCTGCTTGTCTAGCCATGTTGGGAGAAAAGGTTGGTGAGGGTGGGAGGAGGTGAGATGGTCCAATCTTTCCTCCTTATCCCTGGATATCTTATCATATAGCTTCAGAAAGTTGTCCAGGAATTCATTTCCAGGTGGGAGAAGTGAAGGGGAAAGCATTCAGATACTAGGTCTCTTTTTTACCTCCCTTAACTAAAGGGGTCGGGGCAGGGAGCATTCTAAATTTCCCTTTCTTAGATATACTGGATGACCAATATTTATTCACCAACCAGAATTTCCCGGGCCAGAAAACCATCTTACCCGTGAGCTGGGTCTTGTCGGTGCTAGGAGGACGAATAGCATTTGGTGTGTAACTGGGCAGTAGCCCAGTCCAGTCCAGGGCTAGCCAACCAGGAAATCTGGAAAGATGCACTTTTCTAAGAACTTTTAGAGGATTTATTTGGCCAAAATCTGCCAGAGGTCAGCATTTCAGATAATGCTCATGTCCTTCCTCCTTTTCCTTGGCACAACTCAAGCTTATTCAGCTCTGTTAGGCACACCCTAAATTTCCACCTTCTCAGTAGCTATTACTTTTTTCTTCTTCTTTGTACAACTAGGGCTAGATAAGACTAATTTTTAAAATGTGTTTTTGTTTAAAATAAAAATTATTAGCAAAATTCAATTCAATTCAATGAACATTTATTAAGTGCCTACTATGTGCCAGGCACTGTGCTCAGCACTGGATATACAAAAAGAAGCAAAAGATAGTCCCTGCCCTCATGGAGCTTACAATCTAATGGAGGAGAAAACATGCAAACAAATATATAAAAGGTAAGCTACCTACCGAATAACTAGGAAATAACTGACAGAGGGAAGTCACTGGAATTAAGCTGAGTTGGGAAAGGTTTCTACAGGAGTTGGAATTTTGTTGTTGATTCATTTCAGTTGTATCTGACTCTTCATGACCCCATTTTTGGGTTTTCTTGGCAAGGATACTGAAGCATTTTGCCATTTCCTTCTCTAGCTCATTTTACAGATGAGGAGACTGAGGCAAACAGGGTGAAGTGACTTGCCCAGAGTCACACAGCTAGTAAGTGTCTGAGGCCAGACTTGAACTCATGAAGATGAGCCTTCCTGATTCCGAGCCCAGCGCTCTATCCACTGTGCCACCTAGTTAGGACTTATAGGAAGCTGGGGGATGGGGAGGAAGGGGAGGATCAGTAGCTGGAGTGGAGGAGGTAGATCATTCCAGGTATGAGGGATAGTCAGAAAAGATGGGAAAAGTACTCTCATGAAGAAAGAATAAGGGAATACACAAGCACTTCCTGGGTACCATTGTTTTGTTTTTTACCCTAAAGGCGTAGAATGTCCGAGGTGGAAGGGGCTTGAGCATTTTAGGAATAATCTAGCTCAGGAATGTGGAACCTGTAGCCTCAAGGCCACATGTGGCCCTCTAGGTCCTCAAGTGCAGCTCAGGGCCACAGGTTCCCTACCCCTGAGCTAGCTTCTTCAACTCCTAGAACCCAAGAAAAAATTGCTGCCTATATTCATTGCCTCCACCTTCTCACCTCTCACTTCTCAACTCCATTGGAATCCAGAGTTGAATCAGAACCTCAATTCCTTGAGGGCAGGGACTTTCTTATTTTCATCTCTATCTCTGGTACCAAGCCAGTGCCTGTCATGGAGTAGGTGCTTAATAGTAAATACATATTGATTCATTTGATCATTAATGAACTTTTAGTCTTGTCACTCACCTGAAATTACTCTCTCCAAGGTTACCAGCAATCTCTAGTGGCCAAATCTGATGGTCTTTTTAAAATTCTCATTCTTCGTGGCAGCTCTGCCCCATTGACACTGTTGACCACCTTCTCCTTCTGGATCCTCTCTTTCCTCCCCGACACTGCTCTCCACTGGTTCTCAGTCTACCTCTCATCTGACCATTCTTGGTCTCCTTTGCTGAGGTCATTGTCTTTGTCCCTACGTGAGGCTGATGACTTTGCATGGCTCCACCTCACTGGAATCCAATTCACTTGCAAGTCAAGACTTCCCCTCTTTATGTCGTTGGTCCTCTTTGAGAATGAAGGATGAACAACAGCAGCACATGTGGGTACATACCACACTTCTGTGGTGGGCCCTTTTCTTGTTCCTCTGTATATGCTCTCTCCTGTTGACCTTATCAGCTTCCATGGGCCTAATTATCATTTCCATTCAGGTGACTCCTAAACCTGTCTATCTGGCCTTAGTTCTAGTTAGTTTACCATGGGACATTTCCAACTAGATACCCATCTTCAGCTCAACATGTCCAAAGCTTGCCCCAGATATCTTTCTTCCTAATCCCCCCCTTCCAAATTTCTTTGTTATGGTGTAGGGAACCATCATTCACCCAGACAGCCAGTTTGTAACACGTGGAGTCATCTTTGACTCTTTTTCCTCCCTTGCCTCTATGCACAATCAGTTGCCCAGTCTTGTCAGTCTACCTTTGAAACATCTCTTAAATCCAGCCACATGGTCATCATTCTAGTTCAGGCCATCTCTTCTCTCACTTGGACTTTTGCAGTAGCTCCCTAATTGGTCTTCCTACCTCCAGGCTCTTCCCACTTGAATCTTTGCTCCACATAAGGTATCACAGTGGATAGAGGACTGGAGTTGGGGTCAAGGAAGATCTAGGTTCAAATCCTGACTCATACACTTACTAGCTGTGTGTTACAAGCAAGTCATTTAATCTCCCTCATCCCTCATCTGTAAAATGGGGATCATAATAACACCTGTGTCCCAGGTTGGTACTATTGAGATAACATGTAAAGTGCTTTGTGAACCTTAGAATACTAAATGTTATTTCTCATTACAGCTACCAAACATCTCTGTCCATTTCATTTCCTTGTTCAAGAATCTCCACTGGCTTTCATTTGCTTCTGGGAGCAAATACAAATTTGGTTAGGTGTTTAAGGACCCTCACACTCTGGTTTCAGCTTGCCTTCTCCAGCCTGTTATATATCACTCTATTTTCTGTATGTTGTAGACTCAGAATCCACAGTCCTGAGTGCCAATTCAGAATAAGGAAGACCTGGATTCTGGAACTACCTCTGGTATAGACTTTGTGATCTTATGTAGCATATTGAGGCTCGGTTTCCTTGTCTGTAAAATAGGGACAATAATACCTGTAGCACTTATCCCAAAAGATTGTTTTGAGGACAAATAAAAATAACATATATAAAGTGCATTGCAAACCTTAAAGGGCTAAAGAAATGTCAGCTATTAAATCAGGCAGTCATCTACCATTTATTAAACTCTTATTATGTGTCAGGCACTCTTCTAAGTGCTTGGGATACCAAAGAAAAAAAAAAGGCAAAAACGAATTTCTGTTCTCTAGGAGCTCACAGTCTAATGGGGGAGAGAGCATGCAAACAATTATGTAAAAACAAGATATAGACAGGATAAATAGGAGTGGTCTCAGGAGGAAGGCACTCAGGAGGACTTGGAATGCTTTTTGCAGAAAGTGGCACTTTCGAAGGAAGCCTGGGAAGCTAGGGGGCGGAGTTGAGGAAGGTGAGCATTCTAGGCTTGAGGGACAGCCGTGAAAATGCTGGGAGATGGAGTGTCTTATGGGAAGGATAGCAAGGAGCTAGTGCTGCTAGATTGTAAAGAATGTAGGGGAGGGGTGTAAAGTGTAAGGTTACTGGAAAAGTAAGAAGGGGTCAAGTTATGAAGTGCTTTAAAAGACAGATGATTTTATATCTGATCCTGGAGGCAATAGGAAGCCACGGGAGTTTATTGATTAGGGGGGATGTGGTCACACTTATGCTTTAGGAAGATCAATTTAACAGCTGAGTGAAGGGTGGATTGGGCTGGGGAGAGATTTGAGGTAGGAAGACCACGGCAGGCTGTTGCAATAGTCTAGGGGTAAGGTGATGAATGCCTGAAGTAGAATGGTGGCAGTGTCAGAGAGAGAAGGGGGTGTGCATGAGAGATGTTGCAAGTGCCTAGGATTTAAAATGATTGGATCCAGGGGGTGGGAAAGAGTGAGGGGTTGAGGATGACACTGAAGTCATGAGCCTGAGTGACAGGATGGTAGTACCCTCAACAGTTATAGGAAAGTTAAGAAGAAAGAAGGATTTGGGCAGGGGAGGGAGAAGATAATGAGGTCAATTTTGGACCTATTGCGTCTACATGACTCCATTGTGAGATATCTGATCAGGACTTAGAGATGCAAGTCTGGGGGTTAGGAATGAAGGGAGTTCTCATCCAAAAGACATGAAAGGATATGACATAGACTTTCTTGCATGATTCTAATTTATGCCACAGAATGGTTGGATCAATTTACAGCTCCGTCAAGAGTGTATAAGTGTGCCTGTCTTCCTCCAGCCCCTTCAGCCTTGACTGTCTTCTGATTTTGATCCTGTTCACCAATTTGATAGGAATTAGGCAGTCTGAGGTGTTTTAATTTATACTTCTAATTAATAGTGATTTGGAGCATTCTTTCATATGGTTCATTCCTTCGATAATCAAGCATTCAATCAAAAGAATTCAGTAAGTGCCTGCTATTATATCTGCCTGAAGCAGCTAGGTGGCGCTATAGTGCATAGAGTGCTGGGACTGGAGTCAGGAAGACATCTTCCTGAGTTCAAATCTAGCCTCAGACACTTACTAACTGTGTGACCCTGGACAAGTCACTTAACTCTGCATCAGTTTCCTCAAGGAAATGGCAAAATACTCCAGTATCTCTGCCAAGGAAACACCAAGTAGGGTCAGGAACAGTTGGACACTACTGAAAATAACTGCATAACAACTGTATCTGCCAGGCACTATGTTAATTGTTGGGGATAAAAGAGAAAAAATAAATTCCTCCCTTTAAGGAGTTAACATTCTTTTGGGAGAAATAGCATGCATTTGATAAAATGAAGTACCTTTCAAGGGGCACAGCACTTGCAACAGGTTAGGAGAATCAGGTTAATGTAGGATGGAGCAGTTGAGACAAGGAAAGTACAAATGACTGGGGAATTTGGGAAAGTCCTCTTATTTTGTTTTTTTGCTAGGTAATAGGGTTAAGTGACTTGCCCAGTGTCACACAACTGGTATGTGTCAAGTGTCTGAGATTTGAACTCAGGTCCTCCTGACTCTGGGGCCAGTGCTCTATCCACTGTACCACCTAGCTGCCTCCCGGGAAAGTCTTCTTGTAAGAAATGGTGCTCAGTCTGCATCTTGAAGGGGTTCCAAGAAATGGAGGTGAGAGGGCAGAGCTTCCTAAGGCATGGGGGGCAGCCAGTAAAAAGGCATGGAGACAAGAGGGAGACTGTTGTATATAGGTAATGTCAAATAGGATGGGAATGTATCGTGTAGAGGGTTGTCGATTATTTGCATTTCTTCTTCTAAACACTCTTTGTTCCTATTTTTTGACGGTGTATCTCTTGGGAAATGACTCCTGTTCTTATATACTTGTGTCAATTAATTCCCTTTATATACTGGATCTCAAGCTTTTATCAGAGATACTTGATGTAGACATTTTTCCCAATTGACAGCTTCTTTCTTTATCCTAGTTGCGCTGATTTTGTTCCTGCCATAGTTTTTCAACTTTTTTGTAATTGAAATTATATGTTTTATCTTTAATGATCCCCTCTATCCCTCGCTTAGGATGCAGTGAGAACATGTGTCCTGACCAGGCAACTCATGCTCACACACGTGTGTCCTGAAAGCTTTGGCCAAGTGCTTGAAACATAATATAGCAAATACCTTTATTCCTCCAGAAATCTGGCTTACCCGCAATAGAGCTGGTCCATGAGCAATTCCATCCATTACTTGGTATCTAATTGGCTTGAATACAGAACCATATTAATGTGGTTTATTTAGAATTCTCTTAAGTTACATGATCTGAGCCAGTGACCCAAATAAGTGGCTCTCAGCCTCCGCGGCATTAGACATGGTGTCTGGTCATCGTCATTCCTTTGTCTGGCATCCTTTGGAGCTGATAAATACTGAGGCTGGCAGGACAATCACCCTTCGCTGTGTTGGTGGGAAAGCTGCTGGGAGGCCTGGTGTGGGGAGGGCTGGTTCAGCCGCATCTTGCTTGTCAGGCTTCATACTCCCCTTCTCAGCTGCCTTTGATGATTCATCTCAGCCCTGCCTCTGTATGGCATGTGAATCAGCCTGGGAAAGTTGTGAGAAGGGCCTGAGTCCATTGGGCATTGGGGTTTTGACATGTGCCAACTGACCGGATGCCCCAGCAGCATTTGGGGCTTTTGTTGAGGTTTGCTAACGAGCTCCGGCCCAGTGCAGGGCAGGGCCCCGGCAGAAGTCTCTCAGGCAAAGAGGGCACACTTCTTTCCCGCCTTAGTAGAGGAGGGGCTGGTCGGGAGGATGAATGACATACTCGAGCTTTGATGGTCGCAGATGGAGACAAGTGGCACCTAGGGAGGGCCGACTGGGCCATCCCCAAAGGCATCTCACCATGAATTCCGTGAGCATGTCAGACGCATATGTTAGCTGTAAACCCTGGCATTTCTTCGAGGAAAAATTGGGCCAGGGAGGGTTGGAAATAGGGCAATTTCTCTGAGCTGGGAACTTGAGGAAGAGGTCATGAACCCTTGTAAGAGAAGGACAAAGATCTTTTCTTCTGGCCCAAATTAGTGAGATTGCCAGAGGCTGTTGTCATCTTTCAGTGGAGACCGAGCGTTAGGAGTTGGGATGAGAAATATCTGTCTTCAGCGCTAATGAACAACCAGGCAGCCTGGTCTTTCTTTCAAAGATTAAAGAAAAAAAAAACCCTAACTGAGAAATGCCTTCCTTTTGAAAGTGCATCTAGTTTGTCTTTCCACTGTCTGGGAGTGTGGCTGTTTATATTAGTAGGATGGGAAGTACAGTATGGGGAGAGCCAGGAAAGTTAATGGGATCTTAAGCTCTCTTCAGAGAAGAGTTTGGAGGGCTCAAGGAGCCCTTAGCTGGTTGGAACAGATAGGCAGCCCAGCTGGACTTGGAATGGGGAAGACCTGAGTTTGAATTTGACCTCAGCTGCTAACTAGCTGTTTGACCCTCAGCAATCACTTTACTTCCCTCAGCCTCTGTCTTCTCATCTGTAAAATGGGAATGAAAAATGGCACCTGCCTCACTGTATCAAATGAGATTAAGACATGTCAAGAGCTTAACAAATCTTCAGATGCTATGTGAATGCTATGTCTTATTTACTAGCATCTTGTTCAATTCTGGATGCTACGTTTTAGGATTGAGCTGGAAAGCATCCAGAAGAGGATGGCTGGAATGGTCAAGAGTCGTGAGACCACACTGCTTGAGGATTGGCTGAGGGAACTGGGGCTATTTGGCTTGGAAGAAGGGGGCAGTGAGATACAGTGGAAAGAATGTGGGCTCTGGGAGTCAGAGGATTTGGGTTCAAATTCTGTCCGTGATGCTGTATTTGGACAAGTAATAATCTCTTGGGCCTCAGTTTCCTTATTTTTAAAATAAAAGGTTGGACTTGATGACCCCTAAAGTCCCTTCCAGCCCTTAGGATTCAGCCCTAAGACTGAGGCAGCGAGGTGGTGCAGCAGATAGAGTACCGGCCCTGGAGTCAGGAGGACCGGAGTTCAAATCCAGCTGTGGGACCCGGGCAAGTCACTTAACCCTGATTGCCTCCATCATGAGAAACAAAGCATAGCAAAGACTGGGGCTGCATCCAGACTAGGAGTCAGTTGAACGTTTGAAGGAATGGATGTGGAAGAAGGCTTGATTCATTCAGGTTGGCCTCTGACAGTAGAATAGGTGTTTAATACATGTTTATTGACTGAGCTGATTTTGACTTATCGTGAAGATCTTATGAGATTGAGAGGTAGAAGGCACCTCCAGGGCCATCTGCTCATTTTGCAGAGGAGGTGACTGAGTCCCAGAGGGAGAGAGAAACTTTCCCAAAGGTTTACAAAATCTAGACCCGGGTCCTCTGGCATCAGATTTAGTCTGGTACAACGCTTCCTGTTCCTGATTCAACTGAGCAATCAGTCAGCAAGCATTTATTAAGTGCCTCCTGTGTGCCACCTGGGGATACAAGGACAGAGACAAAACAGCCCCTGCCCGCTGGGAGCTGACATTCTCTGGGGGGCAAACTCCCTCTAGTCCCCGGAATCCTGCATTTAGGAGCACCCATCACTGCCAGCTGCCTTGTGGGTTGCCGAGTATCTGGCTCTATGAGGAATTCTGTCTCCCAGCTCATTCAGCCGTGTTCTTCGGATCAATATCTGTAGCGGGAGAATAATTGTAGTCAAAGGCCTGTCCCTGATTGTCCGTCTCTGTGATGGGTAGACCAATGCTTGGCTATATCTCTGACTCTTCTTGGCTGTGGCTGAATACCTGGGGCTCAGAGCAGTCCCGGGGCCCCAGAGCCTCTTTCAGGGTCATCTGCAGGCCGTCAGGGAGTGGATCCTACTGGTCACCGTTAGCCTTGCTCCATGCTGTGCTTTGTTCCTGCTGTAGGATTTCAGTCTTTTCCAGCCTCTTTTGTGTTTTCTGGTCTCTGCTCTGTTTGTGACCAAAGAAGGAGCACCAGGCTTGAAGTCAGGGGACCTTTGGGGGTTCTTTTCCCATCTGGACACTAGCCGGGTGATCTTGGATAAGTCCTTTTCTCATTTTACTCCAGGGTTTCCTCCTTTAGAATGTAAGCTTAAGGGCAAGCAAGGACAGTTTTACTTTGTCTTTTTATTTCCAGCATTCATCACATTTTGTTGTTATTCAGTCATTTTAGTTGGGTCTGATTTTTCATGATCCCATTTGGGGTTTTCTTGAAGTGGTTTTCCATTTCCTTCTCCAGCTCATTTACAGGCAAATGGGGTTAAGTGACCTGCCTAGGGTCACATAGCTAGTAAATGTCTGAGGCTGGATTTGAACTCAAGTCCTCCTGACTCCAGGCCCAGTGAACCACCTAGCTGCCAAATACATAGCCACGAAATGAAATAATCCCTGCCTTCTAGGAACTTACATTCAACTGAAATATCATAGATTGAGAGCTGGAAGGTATCTAAGAGGCTAATGAGGTCAATACCTTTCATTTTACAGATGAGGAAACTGAGGCAAATGGGGTTATATGACTTGCCCAGGGTCACACAGCTAATAAGTGTTTGAGGCCTGATCTGAACTCGGGTCTCTATCCTTTGGGCCATCTAGCTGTATCTCTTTAGCACAGAGTAGGCACTTAATTAAAGTCTTATAGTTTATTTATTTGTTGGCTAGCTGATATCTGAGGACCTTTCTCAAGCTAAGCCCTGACATATTTTGACTTTTAGTCAAAAGTTTCTTAGGAAGGTTGTCCTGTCCTAAAATTAATTTCTTTTTATTTTCCTCTTTTGTTGGTAGAGAACTGAAAACCTAGGTTTATGGCTCCAGCTTTGTCTCTATTCGCTTGTGTGACCGAGGCCTATCTCCAGGGAACTTTTCAGTCTGGTTGCTCTATAATATTATAATTCTTCCTTCCTTTGGTGACCCTTTGACATGCTCATTCTCCTGGAAAACGTCCCTCATGCCCTTGCATTGTCTTGGAAACTCTCAGTTGGATTCTCTAACGAAGTCGCTTTGGGATAATTTTCCTCTATCTCCATTTGAAGTACAGATTCTTAGATTTAGAAATGTAAAGGGATTGTAGAAGAAAGAGGCCTTAGAGATCTTCTGGCCCCACCCCTCTTATTTTACAAGTGGTAAGATCACATACTTCATGCTGGGAGGGACCTCCAAGGAGGTCTTCTCCAAAGCTTTCTAGTTCGATCTCTTCCTCCTACACCCCTTTTACAGATGAGGAAACTGAGGCCAAGAGAGGTGATGCAACTGTCCCAAAGTCACACAGGAAGTAAATAGCAGAGGTGGGATTTGAACTCAAGTCCTCCTGACTCCAGAGCCGGTCCTCTATCCACTGAGCTGGCTAGCTGCCCTGGAGTCAGGAAGACCTGACTTTAAATCTGTCCTCAGACTCTCACTAAGCTGTGTGACCCTGGGCAAGTCATTTAACTCTGTTTGCCTCAGTTTTCTCATCTGTAAAATGAGCTGGAGAAGGACGTGGCAAACCACTCCAGTATCTCTGCAAAGAAAAGAGTCTGACCAAAGAAGAAATAGCTTTGCAAATATTATCTCATTTTCCCCTCACAACCCTGGCAGGTAGGTGCAATTATTAATCCCATTTTTACATTTGGGGAAACGGAGGCAGAGAGAGGTCAATTGACTTGCCTAAGATCATCCAGCTGGTAAGTGTCCCAGGCTAGAGTTGAACTCAGGTCTTCCTGATTCCAAGTCCAGGGCTCTATCCCCTGTGCCACCCAGCTGGTTCTTAATGATTGTAAAAAGTGCTTAGTATAATTCCTGGTACATAAGTGCTATATAAATAAATGTTAGCTATTATTAGTAGCAGTAATAAGGGGATATTTGCTCAGCATTTAGAACCTAGAACAACCCTGCGAGGTGGATTGTTTAAGTAGCATTTGTACTTTAAAGATAAGGGAACTGAGGATGAAGCTGACTAGATCTAAGTTATCCCATCAGTAATTGGCAGGGTGGAGGAGAGATTTGACCAGAGACTGTCCTTCTGTTCAAGGGCAGCTTCTGTATCGTGAGCTTCACAGTATGGAGCGGTAGAAAAACACACGGATTCAAGTCTGACTTCTCTTATGTACTAGTCTTGTGACCATGGACAATTCATTTAACCTTGCTTAGCCTCAGTTTCCTCATCTGTAAAATGGTTAGCACCTACCTCGGCAGACGGCAGTGAGGATAAGGCACTGTATTGTTACTCTGTAATGGGAGACATTTTCCAAGAATGGATTTAGGCCCCTTGGAGCTCCCACTGTCCTGTATTTCCTGGAGGCCTGTTGCCTTGCTCCTTCTAATTTTGAAGAACTTTCATTATCCTGTGAATCCTGAACTAATCCTCTGGCCTTTGGGGGATTGGATTAAAACTTGGCCTGGCTTCTCCTAAGTCTCCCCTCCAACAATAGGCCAACTGTTGCGGGACTCTAATCCAGTTGGGGCCCATTCAGGCAGGCGAGAGAAAATATCAGAAAACACATTTCTGGGCCAAGTTAAATTTAGATTTATTCAGCTGGAGCTAATTGTAATCTTTATTTGCTCCCAAGTGAAGCCTTCTTATCGTTCTTATTATAGCTGAGAAAATTAATTTTTATTCTGCCGTAAAGGTGGCCATAATAATCTGGGTTCAGGGAGGGAGATTACTTTAATAAGATTTACAGGCAGTGTTTGAAGCAGTCCGTTTTTCTTAGCCTGTGGCCGTGGCAGGATGGGCCCAAAAGAAGGTGGGTGACTGGGGCCAGAGGGAGGTGTGGGGAGGCTCTGACTGGGGGCCAAGCCTGCCCCATTGGTCTGCCTTTGGAACTCCTTAAAGGACAGGTTTGAAAGTCAGCAGAGAGCCCAAGGCTCTCTTCCATTCTTGTCTTCCAGAAAAACTGCTTGGAATGGAGGTACAGTACCTGGCCCATAGTAAGCACTTAATAAATGTCTTTTCATTCTTTCCTAAGATTGTTGTCTTTCCCTATTAGAATGTAAGCTCCTTGAGGGCAGGGACTGCCTTGCCGGTTTGTATGTGTATCCCCAGTGCTTAGCATAGGGCATAAGCACTCACACAGTAAGTGCTTAATAAATGCCTATTCATTCATTCATTCATAGATGGTTGTTTGCTATGACATCACCAGGGTGATGTCTTGACTTAGGAGTGGATTGGACTTAAGTGAGGCAGAACTACGCAGTCATCAACTTCACTCTCTCCTCCAGAGCCATCGGAGTCCAGTGCAAAACAAGAGTCAAGATCACTGATGATGGCTTAGATTCATTCATTCATTCATTCATTCATTCATTCATTCATTCATAAACTAGAGTGTTGAGGAGGACTAGCAGTGATGTGAGGGCTGGCCGAGCCCGTTTCAGGGCTGCTCATCCATCTTTGGTGTCCACCTTCACCCAAATTTCACCTGTGCCTCTAAGAAGCTGTAGCATGCATAGCAGACCATACCTCAGCAAACCATCTCAGCAGACAGGATAAACCAGGTTGAGGTTAGTAACTGAGGAGGTCTCAAACCCTTCAGTGAGTTAGGGGGGTTGTGAAGATTTCCTCCTGGTGAAATAGGTGGATGAGAACAATTTGTTCCAACAGCCATGAAGGTGGCAGAAGCAGGCTCTGTGGAGTGCTTAGAGCTCAGTCAGACACGAAGATGCCCAGGTCATCCATGGCATCCGGCGATCGCCAGACTTCCTCACTTTTGTCTTGCCACTGGACATTGATGACGCTGGAAGAAGGAGTGAGGCCGATGACTTTGTGCTGCCGTGCCACAGATCATCCACAATGTCATTGGTCCTCTTTGAAAATGAAGGGCAAATAACGATATTCAAAACCACTGGATTTGAAATCAGGAAGACTTAGTTTATGGGTAGGGTTCGGATCAATCCGTGCCTGTGGAGGATAGAATGAGAGACAGTGACATAAATGAGAGTGGGGACGTGGGTCAGACATAAGGAAGAACTCTCTGATAGGACGCTGGGTGAGGTATTTGAGAAAAGTGTAGTCCCTTGATCACAGCTCGTAGACTCAGAGTTGGATGGGATCCTAGTGATCCTCTCATCATAGAAGTTAGTAAGTCTGTTGGAGACCCTCTAATGTAGCCTCTTCATTTTACAGATGAGGAAAATGAGACCCTGAGTTATGAAGTGACTTGTCCAAATTCCCCCAGGCTGTAAGAGGCAGAGGCTGGATTTGAACTCATGTCTTCAGAGCAGCACCAGACTACACACAATCTTTGCCACACACACAAGCTTGCCACAAATGGCCTAGATCAAGGTGTCTAATCCTTTCTCTGGTGGGCCTGTGTAATTGGAAAGCCACAGGTGTGTGGGCTGCATGCTTCTAATGATACTATTTATTGCCTTCATCTTCAATTAGCTCTTCCTCAAACCCAACATTCCATCTCCGCCTCCATTCATTCAACCAGACCAGACCCCTGCCTGGAACGGCCCCTTTCTTCATCTCTGAATCTCTTTCTTTGCCATTCAGCACTGGTAGAACCTTTCATAGGAAGCCTTTGCAGTGGAGAATGCTCTCCTACCTGGGTTCTAATCCTGCCTTTGAGATTTACCATCTGTGTGACCTTGGGCAAGTCACTGAACTTTTCTGGGCCTCAACTGTCCGATGAGGGGGCTGGACAAGACGGCCTCTGGGATCCCTTCCAGGAGAGGATTGAGAAGCCTTTGCCCATCTATCTGTGTATATGTAGCATCCTTGGAACTTCTTTTTGATTTTGTATCTTTGGGTCTCTCATAGGAAGGGTTGTGCCTTGCATGTAGTAGGTGCTTAATAAATGTCCACTGAGATGGAATAAAATGAAGGAAAAATCATAGAGTATAGAACAGCTAAAGGGAGTAAGAAGACTGGGAAGGCAGGGAAGAGTAAGATAGAACCCTAGATTTGGGGATGGAAGACTCACATTTGACTACTGGACCACGTATGTGACCCTGGTCACACTTAATCTTTCTGGGTCTCAGTTTCCTCATGCATACATTGAAGGGCTTATCTGGAGTTCAAAGTGGGTAGGAAGATGGGCAGAGTCAGGCAGAAGAGGAGCTTAGCTCAGCCCTCCATCTGATAATTTCATATTTTAACTAATTATTCTTGCTAACTACTTGTGAAGCGATGTGTTTATGGTAGTGCTGGAATTCAAGGTCTGTCAACACCTGCTAAATTCAGTACCCTGGTGCAAACCTCCGACTGCCACAACTTAGTTAGAGCTCCGGTGCTCTTAATGGGTGTTTTTTCCTCAGATTAAATTGGCCACAATCACATTCTCTTTTTCAGAGTCCTTCCCAGACATGTCAGAGCCGCCCAGGCAGGGTTCTGGCCAGGGCTCTAACTGTGAGCTGGTTAAGGCTGTGTCTATTGCCTTTGGGGCTGGCTTTTAAGATCTCTCACTCTGCCCCAGGACTCAGGCAGTTTAATGAAAGGGAAGAGTTAGGAGGCTTTATCATCTGGGAGCTGGAGACACTCCTCAGACATGAGTGCATCAACAAAGGGAAAAACAGATTTTCATAAAAACTCTGGATTGTCACAGGTGGGAACATGATGAATATGGGTGAAAATGAGTTTCTTTTCCTTTTATGATATCTCAGAGTGAACATAGAAGACAAAAGGAAAGGAAGGAAAGAGGAATTCAGACATAAAGATCCCAGCAGCCTGGCTGGGCTTCCTCAATATAAAAGTTCTGGCTGCTCCCTGGGGGCTGTCAGCTCTTTGTCCTTAGAGCCCAACTGTCCATGTGCATTCTGGGAGGAGGCAGTATAGGACTGTGGAAAGCTCTGGAGCTTCAGGGACCTGGGTTCAAATCAAACCGGTGCTTAATCCCTGTGTGACCTTGGGCAAGTTACTTTGTTTTCCTGAGAAATTTCCTGTAAAATAAAAACAACAATGGCTAGCCTTTCTATAGTGATTTAAGATTTGCAAAGTACTTTACAAATATGATCTTTTTGATCCTCACAAGGATCCCAGGAGGTAGAAGTGCTATTATTATCCCCGTTTTCTGACTGAGGCAGACAGAGAGGAGTTGAGTGACTAGCTCAGGGTAACACAGCTAGCAAGAGTCTGAGGCATGATTTGAACTCAGAGTTTCCTGGCTCTAGGTCAGGTTACTCTATGAACTGAGAGGCCTCCTTTAGAGAGTAGAATTGAAAGCTGGAGAGACTTTAGCCATCACTGAGTCCTAAAGCCCAGAGAGGGGATGTGATTTAGCTAAGATCACACAGACAGAAGAACTGATATTTAAACCCAGGTTTGCTGACTCCCCATCCAGGGCTCTTTGGACCTAGTTCTTGCCCTCAGGGAGTCTAGTGGGAGGATAAAACACTCAAACAGGTAATAGTAATATAGGGTTTTTTTTTGGAGTATTGGATTTCTTCATGAGGAAAAACTCCCTCTAACAAAGCAGATTGGCACCTATTCTAAAATTTAGACTTTCCTTTATATTACATGGCCTCTTAAATTAGGTTTTGTGGAGTACATGAATGCTAAGTCATGGAATCATTGAATCGTTGGGCTACAAGCTGGAGTGTGCTGGAGCCAGGTGAGCAGATAGTTAAATTTTCAGTGTGTGCATTTACATATCAGAAATCAGTAAGTGCTACAAATCTAGGTCTGATTTGTTTCATTGATTGTCTAGACTTAAGAATGAGATGAAGAATGTCCTCACCAGAAATTCCCCACACCCGTGAAATCACACGACCTGACCACAATTCCCCCCTCCATTTTAAATTGATTTGATGTGCTTTTTATTGAGCACATGTGGGAAAATTAGTAATGCAGATTAAACTTAAAAGGGTGTTGAATGTCTTCAGAGAACCAGTTGTTAAACTTTTACTGGCACACTCCCCAGGCTGTAAAGGAACAGAGCAAGCCTCTAATTCAATATTCTGTTCTTTACAGCATGCCAGATATTGCAGTCTCTTCTTGAATACACCCAGTGACAGGGAACTCATTACCTCATTAAGTAGCTGATTTCATTCTTGGACAACCTCATCTTCATATACTTCTTCCTCATAATGTGCTTGTGTCAGATTTGGGAGGCAGTGTTGCATAGAGAATAGAGAGCTGTCCTTGAAGCTAGAAAGATCTGAATTTAAGTTCTGGCTCTGAAACACACTGACTGTGCGGCCCTGGCCAAGTCAGGTTAACCCCTCTGTGTGCTAGGCAGCTCTCTAAGACTGGGTATGGATTTTCTCTTCTCTTCTCTTCTCTTCTCTTCTCTTCTCTTCTCTTCTCTTCTCTTCTCTTCTCTTCTCTTCTCTTCTCTTCTCTTCTCTTCTCTTCTCTTCTCTTGTTTTCTCTTCCCTTCCCTTCCCTTCCTTTCTTCTTTCTTTCTTTCTTTCTTTCTTTCTTTCTTTCTTTCTTTCTTTCTTTCTTTCTTTCTTTCTTTCTTTCTTTCTTTCTTTCTTTCTTCCTTCCTTCCTTCCTTCCTTCCTTCCTTCCTTCCTTCCTTCCTTCCTTCCTTCCTTCCTTCCTTTCTTCCTGGCAGTTGGGGTTAAGTGACTTGCCCAGAGTCACACAGCTCGTTGGTGTCAAGTGTCTGGTCTGAGGCCAGATTTGAACTCAGATCCTTCTAATTCCAGGACCATCCCCTGCTCCACCTAGCTGTGTATTGAAAAGAAGGTGCTGACCAGCTTTGGTAGATGGAGTTCCCCCACCCAGAAGTTCCTTATACCTGGGAAATCACAGATCCAGTTTTCAAATCATCAGCAAGCGTTCATTAAGCACTTACTGTGCCAGGCATTATGCTAAGTGCTGGGGATACACAGAAAAGCAAAAACACATCCTGTCCTCTAGGAGCTTGCAATCTAATGGAGGAGCTTTGGTTCTGCCTCCAAGGCGCTTTACATCTAAAATGGAGGAGCTTTGGTCCTGCTCTCTAGGAGCTTGTAATCTAACAGAGGAATTTGGTCCCTTTCTTTTATTATATGCAAAGCTGCCCCTCTTTCATTCTCACCCATTGCTCCTTTTTGAAGTCTGGAGAATCAATTTAATGCCCCTTTTCCGTGACAATCCTTCAGAGAGTTTCTCTTCCAAATGAAATCTCTTCAGTATAAATAAGATTTCAGGAGGCTGGTTAAAGTACTGAAACCAAGCAGTTTTAAAACACAGTTGAAAGGATAATTACTGGCCTTATCTGTTCATCAAAGCAGGTCCTCTGGAGATTATTACATGGCAGCACTTTGTTACTCTGGTTCTAGTTACTCTTTGTGCTTAAAATAATAGACTTTATGCCTTTCAAGAGATGCTGCATTTCTGACAGATTCAGAGCAGCTTCCCCAGTGAGTGTGAATTGGTGAAGTTTTCCTGTATACAAAGGGAAGGTGAATTAGTCCAGTTTTGACCAGGAGAGCTTGGAGGGAGCATGAGGGGCTTGATCACTGCCAGTGTGTTTCATCGGGTGAGCCCTGGTGGGTGTTCCATAGCTGATGGAGCCAACCATGATGTCAGGAAAACCCTGGCACATCTTGGTTGCGTGACCCTGGGCAAATCATTTCATTTTTTTGTGTCTCTGGGGAACACTCCAAGTTTATAAAGTACAGAGTATGTACTAATTTGCAAAGAAGAAGGAATTTCCTCATCAGAAACCAGTAAAATTGCGGGTCCTGACTTTCTTTAAAAAAACCAACAACCAACCACAAAAACCTTTGTCTGCTTCAGTTTCTTCATTTGTAAAATGGAGATGATTTGTAAAATGGAGATCACAACAACCTTCCCAAGGGTTGTTGGGAGGATCAAAGGAGGTAACAAGGGAAAGTGTGTTACAAACTTTAAAGTGTTATGTAGATGCTAGCTAGCCATATATGACCCTGAGAGCATTGTCTTCTTCATTCTTTTTTTTTTTCTTTTGGTAGGCAATGGGTTAAGTGATTTGCCTGGGTCACACAGCTAGTGAGTGTCATGTGTCTGAGGCCAGATTTGAACTCAGGTCCTCCTGACTCCAGGGTTGGTGTTCTATCCACTGCACCACCTGGCTGCCCCTGCTTCTTCATTCTTAAAAGATTACAAAGGACTGGATGATCTCTAAGACTCCTTCCAAATCTGTTCCTATGATTCTGATGCTGTGACCAGTGTGGGCTTCTATTAACAACTCCCTTGTTCAAATATAGCCTTTTTGTTCTTCCAAATGAATTTAATTATTGTTTTTTCTAATTCAGTAAAATAATTTTGAATATCCCAATTAAATTACCAAAAATTATTTTACTGAATTAGAAAAAAACAATAACGAAATTCATTTGGAAGAACAAAAAGGCTATATTTGAACAAGGGAGTTGTTAATAGAAGCCCACATTCTGCTGAAGGAACGTTAGAATTGTCAAGTTAGTACTGGCCACTTTATGGGAAGGTCAGTCTGAATCAGCAGGAAGTTCAAAGTATGAAATCAATATGGAACTGCTTTTAATGAAATTCATTTAGAAACGTTCAAATACTTATTTTTAACAAATTCACACCCTCTTTTTCTATACAACAAATGTTGCCGACAGACAGGTGGGGGTAGGGGATATCCCTATTTGATAGAAGGGGAAACTGCCTTTCAGAGGGATTGAATGACTTGTCTCAGGACATAAAGCAAGCTGGTGACGGAGCTGGAACCCCCACCCAGGCCTCCTCTTCGACTACCTCCTGTTAGAGTAAGTCATCGCCCAATCAGACAATGAGATAATTGCTAAAAGCACACAATGTTTTCCGCCTCCAATTTAAACAACTTCTTAGGTGTCCAATTTAGAATAGATATAAATGGAAGATGGGACAAGGTCATCATAATTTCCTGCTGCTTAACAGCTGATGGTGCCTATAGGAGATCAGAATTACTGTCAGAAAGATGTATATAATCCGTTTAATAATGTTCTCTTTCCATCTGGTGCCCTGTGGAAGTCTCCCATGTTGGCTAACAAGATCTGCCTTTCTCTTCCTCTCTCGTCCCCTTCATCTTTTCCTTTCCAGTTTAAATCAAAGGGGAGCTGTCTGGATGAGATGTGAGCTATTTGAGCTTTGTAGTGGTTGGGGGGCTGGAACTTTCCAACTCGCAAAGAACTGTGGGACGCCACTGTCCCCTGTCCTGATCTAGGGCTGATTGGATGCCCTGCCGGCGCTCTCTTCCCTGGCCTGCTCTCACTGGCCCAGGTTTCAGACATAGTTGTAGAAATTCTTTTGGCCTGTGGTGTGAAATATGACGAGAAAGGATTTGACTCTTGTTTTTCTTTAAGCCATTAATAAAACCCTGGATGTGCTGGCCTCTAAGTACCACACTGTCCTATAAACCATAAGAAAACCTCTTTGTGTTTTGAGTGGGGCGGTGGAGCTCAGTGAAAAGAGCATAAAATTTGGAGCTAGAAGACCGGGGTTCAAATCTGGACACTATGGATTCCTGTGTGTCCTGTGGCAAATCACTTTCCATCTTTGAACCTTGGTCTCCCTAATCAATAAACTGAGGTGTTTGGAGTAGGTGATTTCTAATAAGGTCCCTTCTGCCTCTGATGATCTGGGACTCTACTATGGGAATTTAGAGAATGGGGACGTAGATGTGTCTTGTCTGGCCAAGGAAGGCTTCATGGAAGAGGTGAGATTTAAAGTTCTCTTATGTAAGCAGAGATCCACATGAGTCCCTTAATGAAGTGGTTATTATGTTCTCTTATTCCTTAGAGGGGGCAGGTAGGTGGTGCAATGGATAGAGCGCCAGACCTGGAATCAGGAAGACCCAAGTTCAAATCCAGCCTCAGACACTTACTAGCTGTGTGACCCTGGGCAAGTCACTTAATCCTGTTTGCCTCAGTCTCCTCATCTGTAAAATAAGCTGGAGAAAGAAATGGCAAACCATCCAGCATCTTTGCCAAAACAAACCCATAGACAGTTGTGGTTTGTGGGGTCACAAAGAGCTGGTTATGACTGAAATAGCCTCTGACTATAAATCCGTTGTTCTTTTCACTGTGCGGCTCCTTTCTGGCTTTGGCATCTGAAAATTCTGTGATTCTATGAATGAAGACCGAGCTCTTCTGCTTCTAAAGACTGCCTCCCAGGTCTTAAAAACTCCAGCGATGAAATTAGAACCATCAGTAGTGAGAGGTTCAGTAACTAGTATTTTATATGCTTTACTGACTATTTCATCCAGTTCAACAAGCATTTACTAAATGCCTAGTGTATGCAAGGCCGAGTGCTGGGCGAATGGAATACAAAGATGAAAAAGGACTCCATCCCTGCCCTTCTGGAGATGGAGATCTTATGAGCCTTATGATACATGAACATAGGAGTCAGAGGCCAAGTAGAAGGTGCTGAAGGCAAAGTGGGAGTACGGAAAGTGTCCCCCAATGTGTGAGGAAAAAGTCTGAGTAGGACGTAGCTATTCAGCTTTGGGGTGTATGTGTGTGTGTGTGTGTGTGTTGTGTGTGTGTGTGAGAGAGAGAGAGAGAGAGAGAGAGAGAGAGAGAGAGAGAAGAGAGAGAGAGAGATGGAGACAGAGAGAGGAGAGACAGACAGACAGGTAGATAGAGACAGAGAGACAGAGAGAGAGAGAGAGAGAGAGAGAGAGAGAGAGAGAGAGAGAGAGAGAGAGAGAGAGAGAGAGAGAGAGAGAGAGAGAGAGAGAGAGGCAGAGAGCGTGAGTGAGCTTGCAGGCTTCATGGAGGAGGTGGCACTTATTCTGGGCCTCAAAGGACAAGGATCATTTCAACAAGTAAAGTTTACTGATGAATTCAAGGTGGGGAGGGGCAGGAATAGGCAGTGGGATGGAGTGGAAAGAAACCCCTGGCTCAGGAGTCAGGCTTTGGAACCAGATTCTCTGATTACAAACCCAGCTTTTTTCCCACAGTACCACACTGGATTGGAGTTTGGGTTGTGCCACTAATTTCCTGTGTGTGATGCTTACTTCTCTTGGCCTCAGTTTTCCTCATCTGTAAAATGGGAGGGTTGGAGTCACTGGCGTCTTAGGTTCCTTCCTGCTCTGAACCTATGTGGTTATGGTCCTATAAATCCTTTCTTCTTATGGGCCTCAGTTTCCTCATCTGTGAAATGGAGCAATTGAGTGACAGTAGCTCCAAGTGCTTTGCCAGCTCTAATTGTCTACGGTTCTGTGAAGATTCTTCAGATACAACCATGAGGCAGTGATTGCCTCAGTGTGTGGAGGTGGTATGGGAGGCTGCTGGGCACAGCGGTTTTGGAGTTAGAGACCTGAGTTCAGATCCTGATTCTGATGATTGTCACCTGTGATAACTTGGGAAAATCACTTCCTCTCTTTGGGCCTCAGTTTCCCTATATGCAAAATGAAAGGATGGCACCAGATGGCCCTTCTAGGTCTTGCTCTATGATCCCATTCTACTAATTTTTGTTTGTTGTCCAATCATTTCAGTCGTGTCTCACCCTTCATGACCCCATTTGGGATTTTCTCGGCAGAGATACTGGAGTGATTTGCCATTTCCTTCTCCAGCTCAGTTTACAGATGAGGAAACTGAGGCCAACAGGGTTAAGTGACTTGTCTAGGGTCACACAGCTGGTAGGTGTCTGAAGCCAGATTTGAACTCAGATTTTCCTGGGTTGGTGTTCTATCCACTGTACCACCGAGCTGCCCCTATTATACTAAATATAGGTTGGAGGGGGCAACACATGGTGTGATCTAACTGAAATATAACACATATGGGGGAAGAATGAGGTCAGAAAGGTATGTTGTAGCCATATGACAAAGAGCACTGAATGCCCCAAGGAGTTTTTATCGTATCCTAATGTATAATGTGGAGTCACTAAAGCTCATCCTATCTTAAATCAATAAGCAATTATTGAACACACACTGTGTGCTGGGCACAAGGCAGGGAATTGTCATGGTTACTGTGTGCCTTAGGAAGATAACTTTGGCAGCTGGAGGAAGTATGGATTAGAGAGGATGGTGAGTGGAGGCAGGGAGGTCAGTGAGGCCAGTGAGGAGGCTATTGCAATAATCCAAAAAAAAATGTAGGAAAGACCTGGATAAGCTGGTTGGCATCCAGAAGGAGGCATCCATGATAGTCAAGGGGCCTCCAGTTCATGCTGCCAGGGCTATCCAGCCTGGAGAACAGCAGACAGAGAGGGAAATCTGTCTTAGTAGCCTCTTTCCACTGGGCCTCTGAAGGCAGAGCCAGAACCGTGGGTGGAGATTGCAAAAAATGCAGATGTAGGCTGGATATTAGGAATTCTTAACAAGCAGAGTGGTTGTCCCAGAGGAGGGTGGGCTGCCTCTAGCTGGCGGGCTCCCCCACCTTGAGGATCTTCAGGTAAAGGCTGGGTGAACTGTTATCTAATATGGTGCCAGGTATATAGTAGGTGCCCAATGCCGGGCTGTTGAATTGAATTGAAGTGAGGGATTATGGATTAGAGCAGAGGGCCTCTGAGGCACCTTCCAGCTGATGTCTGTGATTCTGTAAAGTGAAGAGATGTTGGACAAAGCTTCAGTCAGTGGCTTTGGTAAGGGGGTGGATACGATGATCATTATGGCTGTTGAATTGATGCATTTTTTCAAATGCCTGGAGGTAGAGAGGAAAATAGGTAAGAAGTTTACCAGCAGATTGTTAAACGTTTACCAGCATACCCCTGTGTAAAGCAACAGATTTAGAGTTTAGGACCTCTGAAGTTATCTAGTCCAACCATTGAATTTTACCTGTGAGGAATTTTAAGCTCAGAAAAGTTAAATAATAATTCCTGAGGTCATTTAGTATTAAGTAGCAGAGCTAGGGTTTGAATCTGATATTCATTATCTCATTGGACCCTCATAACAATACTGTGAGGTAAGTGGTATTATCACTCTCATTTTACAGATAAGGAAACTGAGGCACAGAGAGAGGTAAAGTGACTTCCTTAGGGTCACACAGCTAGGAAGTGTCTGAGGTGCTGTTTGGATCCAGAACTTTTTCACTCCGAATCTAGCGCTCTCTCCAGTACCCACACCAGTTGCTATGTCTTTGAGCATCTGTATACTTTGACTTCTGCAGTTTGTGACCGAGGGACCAGAGGCCAATCCTTGCTGGACCTCCTGAAGACTGCTGAATTTCCCTTTCCACTTATAACTTCTTCGTTGGGTGCTTGGAAACTAGAGCAGAGAGGTGAATGGTGATTGTCTTCCAAACAGATGCAGGAACTGGGAAGCCCCTCCTCCTGCCGCTTTGAGGCCGGCATTAGACCAGGTTAAGGAGCATGGGCCCACCACACTTTATCAGGCCATGGTAGATCTCTCTGCACACGTTCCCTGGGCTTCATGAAACACAGCTCAATTCAGATATTATATTTGGTGACAAGCTGGTACTGGGACAGAATGGAGCCCTGTCAGCCAATGTTTATAGCTTTCCATCGGGGCTTTCAGACAAAATTTGTATCGCCTTCCCTCTGAATTACAGGGGACGGCAGTATGGGCAGCCGCCTGCTGCTATTTCAGGGGACGTCGAGAATGAAAGGGAAGAAAATGCTGCCTGAAAGTTCTCCGAAATCACTCTTTGAGAGATGTCAAATATCTGCATAAAAGATAAAGAAGATAATAAACCTCTCCAAGATGAAAAAGCAAGTGTGTTTAAGAATTGCATTGCCTATGATCTTGTTTTCAGTCCCTGGAAGGCTGCCAGGGTGTAAATTGCTCCTGGTTGGAGAGATGGATAAGTTTGTACATATCATCCTTCCAACACTCCCCCCCCCATTTGAGAATCCCTCTCCTCTCCTCCACTCCCCCTCCTCATTTCTCTCCTCCCTTCCACTCCTCCCTTCTCTTCTCCTCTCCTCCCCTCCCCTTCTCTCCCCATTTCTCTCTTCTCTCCTCTTCCCTCCCTTCCCTCCTCCCCTCCCCTCTGCTCTCTTCTTCTCTCCTCCCCTCCCCTCCCCTCTCCTCCTTTACTCTCCTTCTCTCTACTCTCCTTTTCCTCCCCTCCTTTACTCTCCTTCTCTCTCCTCTTCCCTCCCCTCCCTTTTCTCTCCCTATTTCTCTCCTCTCCCCATTTCTCTCTCCTCTCCCCAATTTTCTCTCCTCTCCCCTCCTCCTCCCTCTCTTTTTCTCCTCTCCTCTCCTCCCCTCTCCTCTCTTCTCCTCCCCTCCCCTCCCCTCCCCTCCCTTCTCCTCCCTTCTCCTCCCCTCTCCCTTCTCGTCCCTTCTCCTCCCCTCCCCTCCTCTCCTCTCCTCTCCTTCTCTCTCCTCTTCCCTCCCCTCCCCTCCCCTCTCTTCATTTCTCTCTCCTTTCCCCAATTTCTCCTCTCCCTCAACTCCCCCTCTCTTTTTCTCCTCTCCTCTCCCCCTCTCCTCTCTTCTCCTCCCCTCCCTCCCTCCCCTCCCTTCTCCTCCCTTCTCCTCCCCTCCCCTCCCCTCGTCCCTTCTCCTCCCCTCCCCTCCCCTCCTCTCCTCTCCTTCTCTCTCCTCTTCCCTCCCCTCCCCTCCCCTCTCTTCATTTCTCTCTCCTTTCCCCAATTTTCTCCTCTCCCCTCTCCTCCCCCTCTCTTTTTCTCCTCTCCTCTCCTCCTCCCCTCTCCTCTTCTCCCCTCCCTTCCCCTCCCCTCTCCTCTCTTCTCCTCTCTCTCTCCCCCTCCCTTCCTCCCTTCCTTCCTTCTGTTTCTCCTGAGTATTCTCTTCTCTAGGCTAAACAACTCCAGTCCCTCATCTGATTCTCATATGGCATTAATTCTGGTTACCATTCTGGAAGCTCTCCCTTCCATCAATGTCTTTTCTAGAATATGATCCCCACAACAGACCCCAACATTGTGGATGAGGAGTGAGAAGACGAGAGTACAGTAAGATGCTCTCCTTCCTCATCCTGGACATCACCTCTCTTTTAAGTAGCCTGAGACCCCATTTGCTTTCTCGGCAGTCACATGACACTGTTGATTCCTAATGAGCTGGCAGTCTAGTTCCTGGTCTTTTCCAAATGAACCTGGTGCCCAGCCATGCCTCCCCATCTTACAGTTGCAAAGGCCCCTCTCTACCTGAGCTCTCTTTCTCCTCCTGTGTTTTCCTTCTGCCTACCTTTGCCCTAACCCCAAAAGACAAAATTAGCACAGAAGTAGGCATATAGGGGGTGCCTCATCAATACTTGGTGCCCGTGTGAAGAAGAGAATAGTGGATGGTGGCAGTGGGCAAAGCACTGGGCCCGGAGTCAGGAAAATGGGAGTTCTAATTCCACCTCCGACATTTACGAGCTATGGGACTCTGGACAAGTCGCTTTGCCTCAGTTGCCTCAATTACAAAATGGGGGCTAATAAGAGTTTTACCCTTGCAGGGTTGTTGTAAGGATCAAATGAGATAATTATTGTAAAAGCTCTTAGCACAATGGCTGCTACCCACATGGTAGATGCTTAATACTTGCTTATTCTCTTCCCCTTTGTCCCATATGGGAATACCATTCTGACTGCTTTGGCATTACAAAGCAGGTTCTGACCCTCACATCTGCACCTCCTTTCCTCCTTCTCCTACTAGGGAAGAAGTTTTGCTGAAGACAGATATCTGAAAGGAGATTTAAATAAACACAAAATTATACCTTGTAGAAGTATTTTTTTAAATGTAGGACAGATATCACTGGGTGTCAGAGTCCACAGGCGGGGATTGATTTTTCGTCCCATCTTCAAATCACACTATAGTTAAAAAAAAAAAACTACCTCAAGACTTTACATGTTTTCATCTTGGTAAATACAAGTTTAAATGTGTTTTAGAAGAAGTTGGGTAATACCAGAGAGTGTGAGAGACAGTGGGGTGCAGGGAAGAGCGTGCTGGACTTGGTGTTAAGGAGATCTGAGTAAGAATCCACAGATACTTCTTAACTGTGTGATCCTTACCTCCCTGGGCTCAGTTTTCCTTTCTGTAAAATGAGAAAGTTGGGCTGGGTGGCCTCCAAGGCCCCTTCCGGCTCTAAACCTATGATCTATAAGGTTTATAATCTTGACATCCTCTCTTCTAGTGGAGAAAATCCTGGATATGCAGCCAAGGTCTTAGCTGTAGAGCTGAAAAGACTTGGAAGTAATTCAGTCCAACTCCCCAAATTTTACAGATGAAGAGACTGAGGCTCAGAGATTCACACAGGAAGTGACATACCAGGTCCCTCTGATTCCAAAACCCAAATGCCGGGAAAAAATGGGCCTAAGGACAGCAACTACCTCTTGGCTGTTGTGAGGATCAAGTGAGGTTATATTTGTAAAGTACTTTTCATGGTGCCTGGCACATAGTAGGGCCTAATAAATGCTTGTGTCCTTTCTTGTCTCTTCCACTGTGCTAAATAATAGGACCTGGGTGCAGATCTCAGCTTGACTATGATGTTACCTTGGGCAATGATTCCATCTCTCAGTGCCTTAGTTTCTTTTCCTATAAAATGATGGATTTGGATTGGATGATTTCTGATTTCCCTTTGAACTCTAAATCAATGACCCTGGGACTTCTTATCTGATGTGATATGGCAGTGAAGAAAACTAATGAGAACTTGGATTGCATTATTAAATAAGATGATATTTGTAAAAACTCTTAGCACACTGCCTGGCACATAGTAGGTGCTGTATAAACGCTTGTTTCCTTCCCCTTCCCCCTCCATTAAGAGAAGCACAGCTTCAGGGAACGTGGGGGTGAGCAGACCTTCTGTACTCCATTCTGATTGCTTCACACCTGGAGCGCTGTGTTCAGTTCAGAGTTTCACAGTTTGGGGAGAACATTGAGTCCTGAGGAGGGTAGCTAGGATAGTTAGTTGAGTTCAGGCCATTTGAGGATGGGATGAAGGTACTAGAGCAGAAAACACTTGGGAGGGGAATGATGCTGTCTTCCAGTATTGAAAGGACTGCCCTGTGGCAGAGGGATAGAATTAGGCAGAATTAGGAGCAATGAGTAGAAGTTACAAAAACACAAAATTAGGCTTGAGGTCAAGGAATAGTCCCTAAGCTGCTTCAAAATGGACAAAAAAAAAAGGACGAAAAGGCAGCCACCTTGGGGAGGTGGTGGAGGTCTTCAAGCCAAGTGGCTAGCCACTTATTGGATATGATGGAAAGGGGATTCCTCTTTGGTCCATGTTGGATCAGATGATCTCCAGGTTCCTTCTAACTCTGACATCTTTTCATCCAGCCTTGGCACTTGCCATTGGGAGAAAGAAGAACGCATTTCCTTTTATTGAATTTTACACCTGAGACCTTGGTTCACTGTCATCTCTTCATTGATAAATCCCATTTGGGTCCCCATCCTCATTTAATTTTAATTATGGAAGATTCCTCAATGCCTCAGTTGGCAGAAACCATATGTTTACATAACATATAGGAGTAATGAAAAGTAAGCGTAAATGTCGAAGTGATAAAATATTAACAGGCCATTTGCAGGGGCGGACTGATTGGCAGTGTGTGTCTGATGCTGTCCTGACCTCTTATGGTTCTGATGGTGGAATTACTAAGGCTGATAATGATGTTTCTCTGGATTGGGGATTGGAGGCCAAGGTTGAGAGAGTTGGTGGTATTCCACTGTCATCTTTTATGGAGGGTGGCTGCCCATGGCTAAGATGCCTTTTGCTTTCCATAAATGTTTGGCCATCACCTTCTGATCAGTATTAACCGAGTTTCTCTCCTTTCAGACCTTTTCAGAGTGGATTTAGAAGGCCTTGAAGAAAGTACTTAAAATTATTCTGCTCTTAATTGCTTAAAGGCTTTCTGGTTTTAATGAGGATTAGCAGGAGGGGTTATATTGGAAATGAGGTCTCTTGGAGCTGAATAGAGCTCTTCAGTGGCTCTCTGTGTGATCTTGGGAAACTTTCTTCACTGGCTCCTTACTGTTTCCTGACAGCAAAGTTAAGGTTTTTTTTTTCTGGCATTCAAGGCCTCCCACAGTCTGGTGCCAGCTTACCTTTCTAGACTCCTCTCATACTACCATATTCCAGCCAGCTCTTTTCCTCATGCCTGAAATGTTCTTCCTCATCTTCACCAAATTATTTCTTGCCCAGCCTTTGAAACACATCTTCAATGGCATGGCTTCTTCCATAAGCCTTCTCTGTTTCCCCGGATGGCAACCACCTTCCCTTTCACAGCTCCCATAGTACCTTGTTTCTTCTGAAACCCACTCCTGCTTTGCTAAATCAGAGGAAGTGGGCACAAATCCCAGTTTTGTTACATGTTTCCTGTGTGACCTTGGGCAGTTGCTTCATCTTATCTTCCTGGGTCTCGGTTTCTTCTTCTGACGAATGAGGGGGCTGAACTAAATCATCTTTAATATTCCTGTTCCTGTTCCTCTTGAGGTCACCACTATCCTCTCAGTCATATCTCCCCTCTATACCACTGCCAAAATCATATTCCTAAAGCACAGACCTGAACACACAACTCAATTGCTGGTTCCCAGTTACCTCCAAGATCAAAAAGAAACCGGCATTTAAAGTGCTTCCCAACCTGGCTCTGGCCTACGTTTTCAGGCTTCTTACACATGATTTACTTTTTTGCTAAGAATTCTCAATCTTGTTTTATTAAAACTTGTTTCATTAAATATTTTGGTAACTATTTCATTATGATTGATTTCCTTTATAATTCCACACATTTTATTTTATATTTTTAAAAACATGATTCTGAGAAAGGGTTTGTAGGTTTCATCAGCCTGCCAAAGGGGTTCAGGGTACAAGAAAGGTTAGGAACCCCTATTTTACATACTGTTACATTCAAGAGAATATAAGCTCTTTGAGGGCAGGGACTGTTTCATTATTGTCTTTGTGCCCAACACTCCTAGCACAGTATTTGAGACATAGTAGGTGCTTAATAATAAATCCTTATTGATTGATTTTCAATCGTTAATGCATTTATCATGTAATAGTGGATATTATTATGAGAAAGTGTGGGGGCAGCTAGGTGGCAAAGTGGATGCAGCACCAGCCCTGAAGTCAGGAGGACCTGAGTTCAAATCCGGCCTCAGACTAAACACTTGACACTTATTAGCTGTGTGACCCTGGGCAAGTCATTTAACCCCAATTGCCTTTAGAAAAAAAAAAGTATGGTGAAGTCTATAGAGATCTGGCCTCAAAGCCAGGAAGAGCTGGGTTTAAATATCACCCGTGACATATAATGGCTTGTTCAGTGTGACACTGGACAAGTCGCTTGGCCTTTTGGTACTCTAGTTAACATTCTGAGAATATACGTTGAAGAGAAGGTTTCAACTTGCCTTGTCAGAGAGAACTCTTCCATTAGGGACTTTCTTATTCCAGGGCAATCCTAGGTTCAGTCCCTTTCTGCACTGTGTATTATAGTTATCTGTGTTTTTTTTTTAAAATTATCCTACTAGAGTCTAAGCTCCCTGAAGGCAGGAATTCTATCTTATCTAAACTTTGTATCTTCCCTCTGTACTGTGTACATAGTAGATGCCTAGTATATGCTGTGTGCATAGTTGTTGTTGAATCATTCAGTTGTGTTTGACTCTTTGTGACGCTGTGGACCATACTGTCCATGGGGCTTCCTTGGCAAAGATACTGGAGTGTTTTGTCATTTCCTCCTTCAATGTACATAGAAGATGCTTAATAAATATTTGTTTTTGTTAAGCCTTTGAAGATGTAGTGATGTTCCAAGCTTCTCTATGTTTAATGAGGGTTAGAAGGGAGGGCAAAATGTCTACAGGATGGAGCTGGGGATGGATTGCATTAAACAAATTGAGTGGGTAGTCACAGGATGGTCCCAGTTTATGCTGGGAAGATAAAGAAGAATACTTATCAAACTAAACTTTGAAATTGTTTTTTCATTTCTTTCTTTTGGTTGTATAGTGATGGAGAGCCGGGGAATCATGGACAGTCTCCAGAGATTTTCCTCATTGCCTGCCTATCTCCCCATGAGCTACCATATCTGCAATGCTGAGGTCTCCTTCTTTCTGAAAGAGGCCAACCAGGACCTCATGAAGAACTCCAGTCTGCAGTCCAGGGTGGAGTCCTTCTTCATCTATCGAGCCAAGGAGCCCCCCATCGTGAATGCCAGTTATGGCCCCTTTTCTGTGGAGCAGGTGATCCCCCGAGACTTCCTGCTGACCTTGGCACCCTTTGGCCACTCGGAGAAATTTACTTTTAATTGGAAACTAAAATCACACATCCTCGACAGCTCCATCTATTCTAACAGACCTAAAGTGCAGACATTGTTTTATGTCACAGGAATGGACTGGGAGGAGAACAACCCAGTGGAAGACTTGCCATGTGTGAAGATGTTTGCCATTCTAGAGGCTAGGGAGGTGGTGGCCAGCTGTAGGCTGCAGGGGGACCTGGGGCTTTGTGTTGCAGAGCTCGAGCTGTTACCCGATTGGTTTGACCCTGTCTCAGTCCTGGATCCTGAGGCAGAGGCTGAGGCTGAATCAGCAGCAGGAGGCACCCCTGTGGAACTGTTTTACAAACTGTGCTCTGCTGATGAGTGGGGCAAGTGTTCTCCAGAGGATGGCAAGTGGGAGAACAATATCCATTCAGGACAAGAGAATGCTCATAAAGGGTTTTCCCCTATGGAGAGGATTGGCAGCATAGTAGTCTACCCAACTCAGGACCAGATGAAGCGGTCCCTAGTGAGGCTAGATGACAACCTTGTGATCTCTCTGCCACTCAACCCTGTCCGGGAAGGGGACACTGTCACCTTCTTTGTGTCCCTGGCTGGTGACTCTACTGCAAACCACTTTACTCTCAGGTAAGAAGCTTGGCCCGGTTGGGCAGTATAGAAATCAATTCTTAATTATCAGGCAGATACTTATCAGACACTGACTTCTGTGCCCATCCTCTGTACCAGGCACTTTGGGTAGACAAAGGAAATATAACTCATAATTCAGGCTTTCAAGGTGCTGGTAGTCTAGCTGGGGAGATAAGATATGCACATGGGAAACATTTTGAGGATAATCCATGGCACTAAAGTGTATGTTACCACAGTAGATAAGTTTTACAAGGAGGAGGGATCACTGTGGGTTAGAGCAGGCAAAGATGACTTTATGATAAGCCTTGAAGAATGGGAAAGATTTGGAATTTAAAGCTCTTCATTACCTTCCTTTCATAAGACTCCTCTTCACTCACCTTCTATTCCAATCAAACTGGTCCATTAGGTGTTCCCTACATGTGACCTTCCATCCCCTGTGTGCATACTTTTATGCTGCTGTCCTTGGTACCTGGAATGTACTCCCTTCTTACTCTGTCTCAGAAGCCTATTGCTTCCTTCAAAAAACAGCTCTTGGCTACCATTTTCTACATCAGCCTTTTCTTTATTCCTATTCCCCCCTCTCCTCTCCCAGTTTTTTTTTTTAGTATTCTTTCTCTCTTTCAATTACTTAGTATTATTTTGTTTTTGCTTCTTTGTATACGTGTTCTATCAATCTCCCCAGTGGAATGCAGGCTTCTAGAGGGGAGGGATCATTGATATTGGCTGGGTATCCTCAGCACTCAACATACTGTTTTGCATATAGCAATTGCTTAATAAATATTCATCAGGTTGACTTGAATCAATTTTGACTAGAGAAGCAGGAAGGCTATTGCAGACCACAGGAACATCCTGAACTGAGGAACAGAAGTTAGAATATGCAAGATGTCTTCGTTACTTAGCGCGGAGCCTTGCATATATTAGGTGCACTATCCATTTTTAGTTGGTTGAATTGATCACGAAGGAGATTGGTTTGACTGGAGTGGAGGAAACATGCTGCGGAGTAGCTATTTCCACAGTCAGGGAGGTAGGGTAAATGGACTGTGTGAGCAGGAAGGTAGAAGCTGCTGCCTTAGTCCTAACAAGTATTGGTTATGCTGCCTGCAGGAAGCTTCTAACAGGGGGGATGGTCCAGGTTTCTGGGATGATGTTGCTAAAACTAGAAAAGTGATCATATTGATAGGAGAGTAAGAAAGACAAATGGGGCCTTTTTTTCGTGGCAGAGCAGTATAGCTGTGGGGTATCTGGGTGGCTTTTCCTGTGTGTCTACATTTGTGTTTCTCTTTGTTATGTGTCTCCCCAGGGAAAGTCTCCTGCATTGGCTCATGCTATAAAATGCTTGAGGTCTTATGTTCAGAATGTACCAAAGGGCTAGGCAATGATAAGTCTTCCCTTGACACTCCATGCTAGTCCTTTCCTTATCCTTTTGGGCATGCCTGATTACAGGTTGCAAGACCCTGATGGTGATAATGAAAATAATGCTAGCTAACATTTATATAGTACCTACTACATGTCAAGCACTGTGCTAAGTACTTTAATAACATTATCTTGTTTGAGCCTTTTAACAACCCTGGGAGGTCAGTATTATTATTATCCATATTTGACAGACAAAGAAACTGAAGCAAAAGTGACTTGCCCCAGGGCACAGCTAGTGAGTGTTTGAGGTCAGATATGAGGTCGTCCTGACTGCAGGCCCGGTGTTCTAGCCACTGCACCATCCTGAAATACAGTTGCTTTTGGACTCTGACAGTAGTGGAAGCCAAGACTGGAAAGACAGAAAGGGCCCCCAGATTGGGGAGGGCTTTGAATGCAGAGTGAAAGGAGCAGACTTTATCTCGTAGGCATTGGGGCGCCATTGATGGTTTTGGAGCAGGGGAGTGACACAGAATCTGAGAATTTTAGAACTGGAAGGGAATTTTAATACTGCCTGTGTCCATTTGTTTTGATCGAACTTAAAATTACAGATTCCTGACAACATTTCTCAAGAACACTTTCTGGTCAGACTCTCTCCCCTTTTGGCTAATGGCCAAAGAGGTAGCTCTTCAGTGAGAGATGGGCCCCCTTCTTTTGTGAGTCTCTCTACACCTCAAAGGCTGCTGTAACAGGATTTATGTCTGTGCCTTAGAATGCCTTGGCATGCTGCATAGAGTTGAGGGTGGTGAGAGGGATGATGGGGGACTGGGAATCATGGGATAATAGTGGGATTTAGTGCTGGAAGGGCCCTTAGAAGTGCCCTTGTTCAGCCCCTGAGCATTCTGGGGCACAAAGAGGGAACAGTGACTTGCACTAAGCCATTGAGGTAGTAAATATCTGAGCGAGGATTCAAATTCCCCTTCTCTGAAATGAAACCTCATGTTTTGTCCATGGAGAGGGAGGAAAAGAGGGAGAGCTGTGATAGCAGTGAGAGGCTTTCTCCAGAATTCTCTTAACTTTTGTTTTGAGTGTGAAGAGAGTGGTGCCCTCATTGTTACTCATCAATCATCATTCCTGGTACCAGGGCACAGAAGAGTAGGCAGCATGGAACAGTGGAACGTGTGTGGCTCTGGGTCAGAGGACTTGGGTTCAAATCTTGGCACTCCCACTTATAGGTCTGAGACCCTGGGCAAAGTCTTCTTTCTCAGAGCCTCAGTTTCCTCATCTGAAAAATGGGGAGAGGGAGTTTGGATGAGATTGTCTCTGAGGTCCCCTCCTGCTATGAGTCTATGATTCCATCTGTTCCTAGAGTTAGCTTGAAGATATCTTTAGTGAGTTTGTAGAAGATGAGTATGCTTCCTAACACTGTCATTTATTCAGTGACAAAAATCCTTTATTTTAGACACCAGCTCAATAAATATTACACATAAAAGAAGAATAACAGGATAGCAGCTTGTCCTAGAACTGTTTGTCTCTGACTTCCTTTAAGCATAAAAATGAGAACAAAATAATAACAATGACAATAGTAACGCTAATGATTATAGTAATAATAGTAATGCCGATTCTTGTAGAGTAATTTTAGAGTTGCCAAATGTTTTACACGGATTATTTCATTTTTGCTTCTCAGCAACCCTGTGAGGCTGGTGCTATAAATATTATTATCCTTATGTTGTAGGTGAGGAAACTAAGGCTCTGAGAAAAAAATGGCTTGCTCATTGTCACAAAATTAGTGGACATGAGAAGTGGGACTTGTTCATTCATTCATTCAACAAGCATTTATTAAGTGTTTACTGTATACCAGTGCTTTACCAATGAAGTGCTTTAAGTTGCTGCTAGAAGTTGGGGGTGCAAATACAAGCAAAGAGAAAGGCAGTCCCTTCCCTCAAGGTGCTGACATTCTATTACACATAAAATATTACACATAGATGTATATAAAAGGGGAATAAAAGGGGGGAAGAGATAAAGAGGGTAAGAAGTTGGGGAGGGGATTAAGGTACTTGGGGCAGAGTGCTGCAGAGAATAAAGGATGGTTGGTTTGGGGCCCTTCTCCAAAGTAAAGGTTTCTGGAACTTACCAATGGTAGAAGGGATCGGCACTGTCTCCAGTATACCCCATTGCTTTTCCAAAATCAACTAGATCTCTTATTTTTGACAAGTTGGAAACTGAGTCAGGGAAAGGTTTAGTGATTTATCCACAGTCATACCACCTATCAGTGGCAGAACTGGAAAATAGAACCCAGCGCTCTCATGGATTCCAGAATTCCCTTTCCTCCCTAAGATGACACTGTATTTGCTTTAGAAGATTCCAGAGGACAGGAGGACAGCTCCAGGATCTTACCCATCTGATGGACAGGTAGAATATTAGAACTTTAAGGGACCTCTGAGAGCCTCTAGTCCTTCCTGGCTTGGTTAAAAACCCTACCATAGCAGTGCTCACAAATGCCCATCGGAAACTGGATCTGGAGAATGCCCAGAAAAAGTTCTTTGTTTTATTGCTGGTGGAAAGTGTATTGAAGTAAATATTTTTGTCTTGGGAAATCTGTTGTTTCCCACCATAAGTGATTGTCTGTTTTAATGGAAGGGGGTACGCTCAGCTCTTGCTCTGATGAGACACTGCGTCTGAATGCAAGATAGTTGCAGATCCATATTTCTGAGCTTAAGTTGTCTTGAGAGGGAATAGAGATGTGTTCATGTGTCATACTGCTATTTCTGACAGCATGTGTTGGTGTGTTGTGAGATGCCAGTTTGGGGCAGAGACGGCATTTCTTATTTGGGAGCACAGAGTTAGACGCAGGTTAAATATGAACGCCCAAAGAACACTGAGGAGCTAATTGGCTCCTCTGAAGGTGAGACAAAGGGAAGTGTGAAATAGAGGGCGGGAGGAGAGAGAAATCAGCTCAGACTCCTCTGGAGTCTGTCACCTTTTGGAGACAACTTGAAACCTGAACCCCTCCCTGGGAGCTGAGGCAGGGCTGTATGGTAGAGAGAGTGCTACTGTATGTGAAGTCAGGAGACCTGGCTAAGAAGCCCATCTCTCTGCTTTCTTACCTGGATTACCTTGGGCAAATCATTTCCCTGCTTGGGGCCTCAGAATATCCATCTGTAAAATTCTATTTGAATGTAAGAGGACAGAAATAGTTTCATTTTTGTCTTTGTACTCCCAGCAAAATGCCTGGCACATTTTTTGGGGTGTGTGGTGGTGGTGGGAATCGAACCTGTGACTTTGCTTGTGGAAGGAACTCCCAGTAAGGATTCTCTCGGATCAGCATATACTCAGCAACTTAAAGCCTTTGAGAGTGGTTAATGTGGTAACTGTGCTCAGTGCTGGAGATACAAAGTAAGAAGCAAAACAATCTCTGCCCTCAAGGAGCTTACTTATTCTGTGCCCAGCCTGGGGCTAAGTGCTGAGAGGAAAATGGAAGTGGAAGTTACTGGCATAAAGTTGATAAAGAGAATGAGAAGTCAAGCAGTGAAGGTGGCCTCTGAGGTTCTTTCCAATTCTGGGCCTTTCTTTGTGTCCCTATTGCTTAGCACAGTGCTGGACACATACTAAGGGCTGAGGATGCTTGTTTAATTGATTCTAGGAATGTAATGAAGACTGGAGGCTAGATTTATTTACTAGAGTTGATCACATTCTGGGATATCTTCCACTCTACTTAGAATACTAATTAGAATTGCCTCATCATTCAGGAATCACCTGATGTGTTTTGATGATTGTGAGTACATGAAAGATTCGTAATTTATTCATGTTGGGAGCTCTTTGAGGAGGGGGAGCTGTCTCTACAAATGCTGGTCACAACCTCTCTATTACTTAAGTCTTAGGGAATTGTTTGAGAGATGTAGAAGTGACTTGCTCAGGGTCACACAGCTGATGGCAGAGGTAGTATTTGAATCTGGGATCTCTGAGTTTAAGCCTAACGCCTATGTAAGGCTGCCTCAATGATATTAAAATAACTGTCCATAAAATTTAAGAGAGATTTTAAAATAGTTTTAAAATAGTTTTTTTCATGCCAGGTAGTCATAATGTCCAAACTATGTGGAAGGAAAAACTTTCAAAATATAGAGATTTAGAGGAAGAAATCAAAACCATGTACTAACAAGATGAAAATCACACCTGTTGTCTGTCCTGAAGTTCTATTGAGGATCCCCTCAATGAACTACAGAAGATGAAATTATATCTCAGTATTTTTATTCAGGTCCAAAATAGTTATTTTCTGTAGTAGTGTAATTATCCACAGAACACTAACTATAAGAGAGTAATTGCAGGATATTGACTTGTTCCAGGACCATATAGCTAAACTCTTTGAGAATGAGATGAGAATGATGATGATAGTATATAATTAAAGAGCACGTTTTATGAAAGGCAGCGTGAAACTGGAGGGGGGGTGAAGAGAGAGAAAGTGAAAGAGAGAAAGAAAATGAGAAAGAAAGATCAAGAAAGTGAAAGAGAGTAAAGAGAAGGAAAGTAAAAGAGGGAAAGTGAAAGAGAGAAAGAGAAAAAAGGGAGAGAGAGAGAAATGGGAGAAAGAAGAAATTAGTTTATATTCCATCTCTGACACCAGCTGTGTGACTCTGGACAGGTCACTTAAATTGTCAATTTTCTAGGCAACTTTCTAAGACTATAGGTTTCAGAGATGGTGTTGATTTGCATTGGTAGAGGGAGTTTCCTCACTTGGGAGTGCCCTATGACAATGAAGTCACTGGTCCAGTCTTTCATCCTTATATTAGACCAAATACTTTCAATTGCACCCAGGAAGTGTGGCTTAGTGGCTCTAGAACATTGTTCTTGGAGTCGGAAAGACTTGAGTTCAAAGGCCACCTCAGGAACCATGTGACCCTCTGTGCTTTAGGTAACTCTCTAGGATTTATCTCCTAAGTCACAGGAGAGTAACAATGGATATAGATAGAAGGAGCTTCTTTTGAAATCACACCTGGTCCCTATATTTTAATTTGGAGTGTGCCATCTTCCCTTCCCTCCTCCTCTCAGTTTTTCCTTCTCTGTCCCCCTCAGACTTCCACTCTGTCTCCTATTCTCTCTACAATTTGCATGAGTTTCTTATTTTCCTCCAGAAATCCCCTTGTCTTTGCTTCTCTGAAGAGAGACTAACCCCTGAGCCCGTTCTGGTCTACTCCTCTTCTTTATCCCCTCAACCTCTTCTTTAGGACCATTTTTTCCCCTTTTGTCAGGTGGCCTATTTCTACTGTGAGGAGGAAAGGACCTGATTTAACTTCCTAGTCTTGCCTTCACACTGATTCTCTATGATATCTGGTAAATTTATTTTTTCTTTTTTTAAATTTCTGGGCCTCAGTTTCCCCTTCTGTGAAATGAGTGGGTTGAGCCTAAATGATCTCTAAGGTCCCTCCCACCTCTGAAACCCTCTGTTCTAAGGTCCTTCTCTGACATTTTAGCTTCTAAGGTCCCTCCCACCTCTGACATCCTCTGTTCTAAGGGCTCTCCCAGCCCTGACATTCTCTGTTCTGAGGTCCCTCCCAGCTCTGACACACTGCATTCTAAGGGCCCTCCCTGCTCTGACATCCTCTGTTCTAAGGGCTCTCCCAGCTCTGACATCCACTGTTCTAAGGGCTCTCCCTGCTCTGACATCCTCTGTTCTAAGGGCTCTCCCTGCTCTGACATCCTCTGTTCTAAGGTCCCTCCCACCTCTGACATCCTCTGTTCTAAGGGCTCTCCCTGCTCTGACATCCTCTGTTCTAAGGGCTCTCCCAGCTCTGACATCCTCTGTTCTAAGGGCTCTCCCAGCTCTGACATTCTCTGTTCTAAGGGCTCTCCCAGCTCTGACATTCTCTGTTCTAAGGTCCCTCCCACCTCTGACATCCTGTGTTCTAAGAGCCCTTCAACGTTGACATTTCCTGTTCTGAGGCCCCTGCCAGCTCTGACTTTTCTGTTCAAAGACCCATGCCCGCTCTAATCTCTTGCTTCGTTCTCATGTGCTCTATGAGCACGCCTTCCACTCTTCTTGGCGGAGTGTGGCTTCTTCCTCACATCATTTCCCAGTCATTGCCTGCCATATAACCAAGGTACATCCGTGAAGTAAAACAACCCCTCCTCTCTCCAGGGTATATCTCGGGTTTTTTGAATGAGCTGCGGGGATGGTAAGACAGACTACCCAGGTACGTTGTTGGACAGATGGCATTGGGTGCTGTGCTGCCCACTGGGGTTCACGTGAAGCCGATGCATGTCTATTTTTAATGTTGGTTGCCTGTCAATCAAAATGCTTCTAATTGATGGAGACATCTGCTACAGTCCCTGCTGTTCTGACAAATCATGCTGCTTGTTCCTTGAGTTCCTGGAAGATTGACAGTGTCCTGTAATCTGGGCAAGGCATTCCTTGCTTTTGATAGCTAATCAGAACATCAGAGAATCATAGACTTTTACAGAGCGGTAGGTTCTTAGAAATCATCTAGCCCCATCTCCAACCCCGTGCTGGTCTGGACTGTTGATCTCTGCCCTTGGGTCCTGGAGTCTGGAACTAAATGAAACCCATTTGTTACTAGTTTTACAACCACGAGTGAATGGGGTAGTCATTCTGACCCCCTGGGGAAGCTTTTTTCACAGTACAATCTGTAGGATAGATTTTCTTTCCTTACCCACCTTAACCCAATATTCAAAACCACCAGAATTAGAACCTTTTGCAAATATATGGGTATCTTTTTCGAGTTCAAGATAGACATATACCTAGTGAGGATATATGGGGCTCTGCCCCAGGCAGACGACACCCGATGGTTTTTCATCTTTGGGAAGGTCTATTTCCTCCTAGCTATGACTGCCAGCCTTCACCCTTGCCTTGCGGGGATACATCCATTGGGTCACCCCTCTTCCTCTGGGTCCTATGCCATCTTTGGGGATATTTCCACTGGGCTACCTCTTTTTCTCCGGATCCTGTGCCATCTTTCTCTCTGCCCATCTTCCCATCAGCCACCTTGCTACTCAGACCAGAGACCATGCTTTGGAGACTTTAATTCTTTCACTACTAGAGGTCTTGCTTAGGGCCCAGATTTCCTAATTGGTGAGACCCTGAGGGTCCCTCTATACCTAGGCAGGTTCCAAACAAGCTACACTTTACTCCTCAGCCATATTTCTGCCATACTTACTACCTGTGTGTATACCTTCCGCTGTCCTCTACCCTCTTACCTCTGCCATACTTTCCAGTTCTGGAACCATGATTAGTTCTGTCATTATTCTTGGAAAGGATATATCAGTCTTCCTCCCCTATGACCATTCACCATCTTGATAACTTTCCAACCCAAAATACTCTGCTCTGGCCAGTACTCTCTTATTTTTTTTTTTGTCCTGGATCCCTTTGGCAGTCAATGAAGTCTATGGATTGCTTCTCAGAATAATGTTTTTAAATGCATAAAATAAAAGGAAACCAATTATATTGAAATACTTATTAAAAGATAGCATCAAAATATGTTTAAAAATAACTTTACCAACCCCTGTCCTATTGAGAACCCCTATCCTATTAGAATGGAAGCTCCTTGAGGCCATGGACTTTGTTTGCTTTTGTATTTTCATCCTCACTACTTATCACATTGCTGGACACAGTAAATGCTTAGCAACATTCCTTCCTTCCTTCCTTCCTTCCTTCCTTCCTTCCTTCCTTCCTTCCTTCCTTCCTTCCTTCCTTCCTTCCTTCCTTCCTTCCCTGGCCACATTTTCCTCCACCCCTGCTGGGATGAAGGCTGTGATTTCCCCACCCCCCCTCCTGGTGGTCAGATTATCCTTTGCACTACTCCCTACTGTCCTTCAGTGTCACCATTGCCTCTCCGCCTCACATGTTTTTTTTTTTTTTGTGAAACAATTGGGGTTAAGTGACTTGCCCAGGGTCACACAGCTAGTAAGTGTCAAGTGTCTGATCTGAGACTGGATTTGAACTCAAGTCCTTCTCACTCCAGGGCTGATGCTCTATTCACTGTGCCACCTAGCTGCCCTATGGTTTTGTTTTAAGTGAAAGAACTAGTTACAACTTTGGCCTGGAAAGCATACTTTGGAGACTGCAATTTCTTGGCATCAAACTTAGCAACTTGGATTGAGAAACCATGAGAGGAGATGATGTTCAAAGACTGCTCTGGTAGATCAAAACTGACCTTGCCTTTGTGAGAACTTTAATATTAACTTACTTTCTGTCTTTTGGCAAATCACTCAGTCCTCATGGACCTCAGTTTCCTCCTCTTCAAAATGGAGATAATAATCTTTCCTCTGCCTTCCTTCCAGGGCCATTGTGAGGTTCAAAGGACTACATGGGGAAGTGTTTTGCTAAATAAAAAGCCCTGGCTAAGATCCTATTTTTAATTGTTGTTATTTTTAAAAGACAGACTTACTGTGATATTAACCACACACGGGCTACGTTGAAGTTAATCATGTATCAGTTACAAGACAAATGTATTTCTTCAGGGTCTCATGAACAGAGTAGCGTTTAATAAGTTCTTGTAGTGACTTGAATTGAAAAGCTCTTAAAGTATACAATTTCATCTGAGCCTCGTAACAACCCTATATAGTAGGCATTCGCTATTATACCCATTTTGCAGATTGAGGAAATTGCGCAGTCAGTAAGGCAAGCTCTGGTCTTCTGAATTGCAATAGCAACTCTTTTGGGACAGGCCTTAAAGAGATTGTAGGTACACACTTACAACTAGCACTTGTTAAGCACCTACTATGTGTCTACAATACAAAGAATGAAACAATCCCTACTCTCAAGCTTATAACTGCTGTCCTCTAGGCCTGGAATGCCTTTCAAGGCTCAGCCCAAATGCTACCTCCTGAGCAAGTGTCTCAGCTATTAGAGCTCCCCCCACAAAATAACTATTTGTGGTTGTCCACCCATAAGCTTTTTGAGGGCAGGGACTGTTTTTATATCTATGTCCCCAGGGAATAGTATAGCACCTGCCACATAGTAGGTGCTTAGAAAGTGCTTGTTAAATTGAATTGCATTGAAATTCATACCATGTCTGAGCTGGAAGAAAGCTCAAAGACCATCTGGGCCTACTTCCTCACTTTATAGAGAGACTGAGGCCTTAACTGGAAGGTGACCTGTCTAGTTGGAGTCACAAAGTGACAGAGATGAGGTTCAAATTCAACTAAAAATTGCTTTATATATTATCTTGTTTGAGCCTGTGAGGTAAGAGGCCTATTCACCTCTATGGGCCTCAGTTTCCCCTCTGGAAAAGTGTTGGATTAGATGGCTTCTAAGGGCCCTTTTAGCTCTGAATCTATAATTCTTTGCTCTAACCCACCCTCCTCGTTTTATGGGAGGAAACTGAGGTCCAGATGATGGAAATGACTTCTGTGAGGTCATACAAGAAATGATGAATTTAGTGAGATGGGGACTCAGCTTCTTGCATTTCAGTCTAGTGCTTTTCTCCTCATACTACATTGCCCTTCTCCATCTACCGTGACTCTAGACTCCCAGAGCTATGATGTCCCAGGCTTTTAGGGTTGCTTAGATTTTTGAGTCAGTCCCTTTGTCTTCAATAAAGACCACGTCATGGTGTCATTGAAAGAAGTGTGGTTTGGAATCCATGAAGACCTCGAATCTCGCTCTGGCTTCACTATCCACTTTGTGGCCTTGGGTGAGTGCCAAGGGCGGTGCAATGGAGAGAACATTGGATTGGAGTCAGGAAACTCATCCTTTCTACCTGTATGACCTTGAGCAAGTCATTAAATCTCCCTAGACCTAAGTTTGCTCCTCTGTAAAATGAAAGGGTTGGAGGAAATGGCTTCTGAAGAGTCTATAATCTTTTCTGGGCCTCCATTTCCTCCTTTGTTCAATGGCAGTGTTGGACTAGATGGTCTCTGAGCTCCCTTCCAGTTTAAGAGTTGACCCACACACCATCACTGGGCAATGCCCCCCCCCATGTTTCTTTTTTTTTGTTTTGTTACAGAATGGTAGCAGTTACAAAACTAATTGGGTATGCCAAAGGAGAAGCTTCAGAGCCCTCACTGGATATGTGCCTCCAGAGCCCCATTTTCTGGGAGTGGGAAATAATTCTCATCATGAGTACTTGTAGATTTACAAGAAACCAATGGGTAGCCTCCATTTGGGGTTTCTTTCTAATACCCTTTCAGAGAGTTTTATTTGAAATTGGAATTGTGTGCAAAATGGACCTGCTGTAATTGATTTGTGGAGAGCTGGTTCAATTTGCCTCTTCAGTGCTAACAGATGTCCCCTGTGGGTGTACCTTATCAGTAATTTTAAACAGATTCGAAGAGGATGGGCCAATCAGGAGCCCAAGGTACACTGTGTGATCATTTTATCTCAAGTGGGGAGAGGAGCATCATTTCTTGACAGCTTTGTTAGTTCAAATCTCTTGAACTAAGGGGATAGTTCCTATGTATTCCCCATTGTTTGCATTGCTCTTTTAGAAAGACAGATGGGATAGATAGATGATAGAATGGTTATAGATATGAAGAAGGAGATAGAGAGATGATAGATAGACATATGAAAGCTATAGAAAGACAGATAAGTAGAGAGATTGATGAGAAATAATTGGTCTTCCAAAGACTATAATAACAAAGGAAACCTGGATTGATCCAATGTGTGAGTTGCCCAGTGTCACAGAGCTAGGAATGGTGAGTGTCTGAGTATGTATTAGTCATGATGCCTCTTAGTTAAGAGCACCAACAGTGAAATAGGGCAGCTGGGTGGCACAGTGGATAGAGCACTAGGCTTGCAATCAGGAACATGTCTTCATGAGTTCAAATCCAGCCTCAGACACTTGCTAGCTGTGTGACCCAGTTTGCCTCAGTTTCCTCATCTGCCAAATGAGCTGGAGAAGGAAATGGCAAACCATTCCAGTATCTTTGCCAAGAAAACCCCAAATGGGGTCAATAAGAATTGAATGTGACTGAAACAACTGACCAACAACAAAAATGGTTTGAAAATGTATGATTCTTAATGCCTCCCGCCCCCTCCCCTGCCTCTGGCAGTGTTACTAGAGAACTGGAAGATGTCCACACAGGACTGAGGACCCTTTTTTATTTTTCTTTGTTTCGTAGTTGCTGTGGTCCAAGGGAAAACAATTACCAAGTGGCTAGTCTACTAATGCTGAGGCTTCCCATGCATGGATGGCTAGGTCAGTTCGCAGCCAAAAGACCTAGTCTGCCATTAGGGTCATTCAGGAAGTCTTTCTAGTCTGGTGGTAAGTGCCAGGACTTATGCTCTGTTTCCATTACCTTGGAGAACTCAGGGTCACCTCCATGTCACAGTAAGGGACTGGGCTAGGACTGTGTAGAGGAATAATAATAATAATACTTGACATTTATGTATAATAATAGCTAGCATTTTATACTGCTCTAGTGTTTGCAAAATACTTCACAAATGCTATCTTATTTTTTGTGTACAAAAACCCTGGGAGATAGGTGCTATTATTATCACCCCCATTTTACAAATAAGGAAAATGAGGCAGGTAGAGGTTAAATGACTTGTCCACTGTTGCAATCTGGTAAACGTCTGAGGCTAGATTTGAACTCAGGTCTTCCAGACTCCAGGTCCAGTGCTCTATCCACTGAGCTACCTAACTTTAGGCATTTTTGTTTTTTAGGTGATTGGAGTTAAGTGACTTGCCCAGGGTCACACAGCTAATAAGTGTCAAGTGTAACTTTAGGCATTTTATAGATATTATCTCATTTTTATTTTTACAGTGTCTCTGTGAGGTAAGTATGACAGGTTTTTTTTTTTTTCAGATGAAGAAAGTGAGACTGAGAGAGGTGAACTCATTCAGGATTTCATACCTCTGCTCCTTAGAACCCTCAGCTTCCTTCACAGCTTAGTTTGCATTTTAGTCTCTTACACAAGGCTTTCCCCCTCCTCCCAGTTACCAGTGCCGTCCCCTCCAAATTATGTTGCATTTACTTTATATACATTTTCTTATAGGCATACATCTTTTTTCCTCCTAATAGAATGTACGCCTCTAGAGGGCAGGAACTGTTTTGTTTTTGTCTTTAGCTCTATCACTGGGCACAGTGCTTGGCATATAGTAGGCACTGAATAAATACTGGTTGAATTTGAACTGAGTAGAATATTAAGTGTCTAAGGTAGGATTTGAATGCAGGTCAGGGCACCTCTGTATAATTGTGTATAGTTTGAGTTTTCTCTCTGAAAAACAGCCAACACCTTAGTCAAGTCACTTGATTCCAAGCAGATGCTCCCCATCTCCCTCTACCCCCAAGCAGGAAGACAGGAAGCAAACAACTCCAACTTGAACTCCCTGGAAGCAAAATTTCTGACCATTCCAAGATGACTAGATGTGTAATAATGCTTGAGGGACGAGTTCCCGATCCATTTTCCAATTAACCATTTGGCAGTCTTGTGAATAAACCCGATTTCAGTTACCCTTGTCAACTCATGTGCTCAAGAAGTGAAGGATGTGTTCAATATTGCTCTAATTGTGTGTCTAGCAATATACCTGTGGGGTGAAGGATGAAGCCTGCCCTTACATGCATAGCACACAGGTTCCCAGTGAAAGATAATTGAACAGTCAACTCCTTTAGGGGAAAACTTATCTCATTTTATCTTGTTATTGCCTTTTTCTGGGGAGGTGGGATGGGATTTAGATCAATCTAGTTCAATCAAATAAACATTTATTAAGCACCTACTATGTGCTGGGCACTGTGCTAAGTAGGGGTGATACAATTAACTAAAAAAGAGTCACTGCCTTCAAGGAACATATAGTGAAAGGGTGAGATAACACACAAAAGGAGGCAGGAAGGCAGGGATGAGGTGGGACTCCAGAGAATGCCTGGGTATGCCCCTGTGGAGTTGAAACCAGGAAGGACAACAGATATAGAGTGGAGTAAGCTTAGAGTCCAGCTTCTGTGCACGGTAAAGAAAGGCATTGGCAGGACAACAGATATAGAGTGGAGTAAGCTTAGAGTCCAGCTTCTGTGCACTATAAAGGAAGGCACTGGGAGGAGTTGGGTGCTCTAACTTTCAGCCCTCCAGCCCTCCAATCAGAGTGGAGAGGAGGCTAAGGAAGGTGGTGTCAAGCAAGGCTTGAGTCAGCAGCCTGGTGGTGAGAGTAGAAGTGATGAGCTTATCCTGGGCAGGATTTGAAACCAGGAAGGGCAGCAGAAGCAAAGTAGAAGGAGACCTGGGATTTCATGGGTGAAAGGATCTTCTGAGAAAACTTTCTCTACTCAAGCAGATTGGCCTTTGCTCTGCCATTTATAGTCTGAGAGAGCTGCCTGGGTCCCTGAGAAGTTAAGTGACAGCCATTATATGCCAGGGGTAAGGAACTTTTTACCACCTTCGTTCTGAGGCCAGCCACATATCCACCATGCCACCTCCTCTCTTCAAATGTCATTTATTATTGTTATTATGCAACCAAAATCAGAACCAGAATTTGAACCCAGGTCATCCCAACCCTGAAGCTGGGACATTATCCACTCCTGAACTCTGGGTCCTTGTAATCAATAGGTACTTAATATGTGTTTGTTAGTTTAAGCTGATTTTCTCAGCATAGATTACTACTTTGAGACCTCCTCCCACCAACTAGATGAAGCCTTTTGTGGCTTTAGGAGATAAATCCTTGGAGGCAGCCAGGGGTCACAGTGGATAGAGTGCCCAGCCTGGAGTTCAAGTCTATCTCAGACACTTACTAGCTGTGTGACCCTGGGCAAGTCACTTAACCCTGTTGGCCTCAGTTTCCTCATCTATAAAATGAGTTGGAGAAGGAAATGGCAAACCACCCCAGTATGCCAAGAAGACACCAAATGGGGTCATGAAGAACCATAGATGATGGAAATGACCCAACAATAACAACGGCAACAACAGTAAATGCTAAGGAGTTGACTGAGGCAGGAACAGAGGGCAAGTGAAGTCAACAAGCAATTATTAAGGCCTACTATGTGCCACTCACTATGCTAAGCACTGGGGATGCAAAGAAAGGCAAAACCTAGTCCCTGCCCTCAGGGAGCTCACTGTCTAATGGGGGAGAACAGCTGTGTGTCACCTACAGGATAACCAAGACCATTACCTCTGCCAACTAGAGGGATGGAAACACTAATAAGACTCACACTTTTTAATATATGCACTCACACTTAATTAGCCAAAGTGTGCAAACAATACTGTCCTCTAATAAGAAACCACCAGCCTGAGTCTCTAAGGCTTTGATTCCTGACTGGGCAAGGCCCTCTCTCTGCCCAGTTGGAGGCCATGTATCTCCCCTCTGAAGCAGTCCTCTGGCCAAGCTGTGTCCTTCAGCATTGCCCTGAAGTCAACACAAAGAGCAAAGGAGGCTCTCCTAGTGTAGGAACAAGCTCATGGTTAAGGGCTTAGATGGTTTTATATACTCTTAGCTATCGCTGTTTCTAAGTGGTTTACCACATGATTTGTTTGGTGGTTTACTTCAAAATTATCCATAAAGTTGTTTATGACACTTTTTTCCATTTTGGTGGTCTATGTGTTTATCCGTTGTTTAAGAATACATGTGTTATCATGTTTTTTTAAAAAAAAGTTTTCACATGCAACTGGGAAATAAGAAATACAGAAAATGGGGTACAAAAGTCTATCCTGCTCTACAGGAAAATAGAAGGGGAAGGGGATAAGAGAAGGGAGGGGGGAGAGATAGAAGAGAAGGCAGACCAGGGGAAGGGGTATTCAGAATGCATGCCATCTTGGGGTGGAGGGAGGGGTGAGAAATTTGGAACTCAAAAACTTGTGGAAGTGAATATTGAAAACTAAAAATAAATACATTTATATTAAAAAAAATTAAAAAATTAAAAAGTTAAAAAAATTAAAACTTAAAAAAAAAGAATACATGTGTTATTTATTACATCATACTACATAAGTGCTTGGGCAGCTGCGTGGTTCTGTGAATAGACCACTGGGCCCGTAGTCAGGAAGGCTCATCTTCCTGAGTTCAAATCTGGCCTTAGAAACTTAACTAGCTATGTGACCCTGGGGAAGTCACTTCACCCTGTTTGCCTCAGTTTCCTCATCTGTCAAATGAGCTGGAGAAAGAAAGGGGCAAACCACTGCAGTATCTGTGCCAGAAGGAAAACCCCAAATGGGGTCACAAAGAGTCAGGCACAATTGCACACAACTGAACAATAACACATAAATCCTTATCTTATTTTTAAAAACAACTTACACCAAACAGCTCAGTCACAAAATGGAGTCAGTTATGCTAAATTGACATACTTATTCCTATCATCTTTTTAAGACACTAAAACTTATTCTCGCTACACTAGATATCAACAAGCTATTTTTTTTGGTGTGTGTGTTTTTATACAGTCGTTTCCTTCTAAAAAATAAAAAAAAAATTCAACTTTCCTAACGTGCTCCTGGCACATAGGAGGATCATAGTTCTCGAGCTGGATGAGACCTCAGAGGCTATGGAGTCCAATCATCTTATTTTATAGAAGAGGAAACTGAGACCCAGAGAAGCTAAGAAATTTGCACAGGGTCACATAGCTGTTAACTGTGGAAGGTGGAAGTCGAACCCAGGTCTTTGACTTTTGAGCTCAGCTTTATCTACTCTTCCTCATTCCCTCTCTTTCTTCATCAATAGATAGGTTTGTTCATAAGATCATGGGATTACAGTAACAGAGCTGGAAGGGACCTCTGAGGCCATCTAATTCAATTGTTAATTGATTAAAGATTTAAAACCTAGCACACATTAACTTAGTTCAGTTTGCTTATGAATCTGTAATGTGCATGGTACTTGAGGGTAACAGCCTCAAATGAGATAATGCATGTAAAGTGCTTTGTAAACCGCCAAGAGCTATATGAATGTCAGTTTCTATAAAAATATTCTGTAATTTACTAGCTGTGACTCACTCTCTGTTTCTACCAAATTGTCCCTGACCTCAACGTTCCATCTGTATCGTCCCTAAATTTAGAATCCCTTCCCTTCTCCTCTTTGTCTTCTAGAATCCTTTTCCTGTTCCATAATTCTGCTCAGGGGCCACCTCCCCAGGGATGCTTTCCAGGACTCCCCTAGATCCCTCCTTCCCTCAATCCATCAATCAATGAGCATTTATTAAGCACCTTCTGTTTACCAGGCACTGTGCTGAGAGCTGAGGATACAAATACAAGCAAAAACACTCCCTGTCCTCAAAGAACTTATGTTCTGTTGTGGGGAGAAAACATTTATATAATTTGATATGTACAATATACATAGAGAGTAGATGGGAGGTAACCTTTGAGAGGAAGTCGGTGGGGAGAGGGGCACTGGAAAAGGTCTCTTGTAGAAGGTGGCAATTGAATTAAGTCTTGAAGGAAGCTAGAGAAGCTAAGAAGTGGTGGTTGAGAGGGAGAATTTCAGACCTGGGATACCCCAAGACTTACAAATTACCGAGAAGGTACCAACCTGCATTGACAGAGGCAGCTGACTCATTCAGGAATTTCTGACGTCAATAAAATTGCAGGGTGGTCCTTCTTCCCATCCGTTTTACAGGTGAGGAAAATAAGCCTCAGAAAGATTTAAGTGGTTTTGAGGGAGGGAGTCTTAATATGTCTTAAATGTATATTTACATGTAACAATCTTCCCTCCCCAAATAAAATGTAATCTCCTTGAGGAGGAACTATGTCATTTAAAATTTTTCCTATTTGCAGCATTTAAAACAATGTTTTGCTCATTTTAGACACTTCTTACGTGTTTGATCAAGAAACGAATTTGGCCTTTTCCAAAGCCATTCTTGTTTTGTTCCTGCTTCTTTGTCATTAATAGATTTTGGTGTGATGTTCTCCCCAGACATCATTAGGCTGGTGGTTCCAAAGAGAAGTCTCCGGTAATAATTTGTTTTTCTAGGATACTACAGTTCAAGGGCTGGTCACTGGGGAACCTGGCTTTAGGAACTGCCCATTATAGGGAGTATCTCTATCCAGAATGGAATTTGGCTTTAAGAACCAGAGACTGGGTGTCTACAGGGAGTTCTCAGCACCATGGAGAGGGCCAGGGCTGTGGAACTGTGCCCTGTGGATGGATGGCTTCTTGCTTCCTGCAGCATTTCCCTCCTGATGCCTTTCCCTGATTCCAAGATGCTTTAGATGCCTGGGCTTTCCCACTGCCCCAGAGACAACTGGCAGTTGTCCGGGCTTGGAATTCCTGTGAGCCCTTCCGTAGTATGGGCATGAGCAGGCCTGGGTTTGCTTCAAAGTGTGGGTTTTTCCTTGCCTGGAAACACCATGTAGATGGTTTCTGTGTCACTGGGTAACTTGGTATTCTTTCATGTCTCTAGCATTTCTTTTTTCACCAGTTACTGAGAGCTGGAAGCAGCAGATAAAGGCCTTGGTGGAGGTGGTGGGAAGAAGGAGTGAGTTTTACAGTTCTGGAGCTGGAGGAAGCTCAGGGATCATCTCATCAAACTCCGTATTTTCCAATGAAGAATACTGTGGCCAGTGGAGGTTAAGTGACTTGCCCAAAGGCACACAGGATCATAGTATCATAGCTCTAGAGCTTGGAGAGACCTTAGGGGCCATCAACTCCTTATTCTACAAAAAAGGTAACTGAGGAAAAGAAGATTAAGTGACTTGCCCAGGATCATGCCTATAGCAAGTTGTGAAGTTGAGACTTGATTCCAAGAGTAGCTCTCTAGCCATTACACCACACTGCCTTTAATCAATGAGTAATAATAGCAACAACAATAATAATTATAATAATAAAATGACCTTTTTTTTTTCTCAAGTGGTACAGCTTCCATTAAAACCCAGGTTTTTCTGATGCTGTCTCATGTTCTTTCCACTGCTTGTGGGAGTCCTGTCCTGCCAGGTCTTTCTAGTGATGTCTTTGATATCTTTACTCCTTTTTTCCATCTTTTCCCTTGTCATCATCCCAGTTCATTATCACCTCCCAACTGGTGTCCATCCCAGCCCAAGGCTCTTCTTTCTTCACTCCAGCCTTCTAGGTAATTGACTTGTATGGATCAGGGAGCTCAGCAGAGATAGCCATGGGGGGGGGGCGGTATTGGAAATAGCACTAATTTTGTAGTCAGGAGACCTGGGTTTGAATGGTGCTCTGATACAGAATTGGCTGCATGGTAATGGGGGTGAGAGGGGCAGTGTAGCAGTTATAAATGTAAGGTCTCAGGACCTGAGTTCAAATTTCAGCTCTGATGCATACCAGCTTGGGTTGTTGGGTAGATCACTTAATCTCTCTGGGCCTCAGCTTCTTCATTTGCAAAACGAATGAGTTGGACTAGATGATGTATTGTCGCTGTTGTTGAGTCCCTTCAATCGTGTCTGACTCTCCGTGACCCTATTTGGGGTTTTCTTGGCAGAGATTCTGGACTGGTTTGTCATTTTTTTCTCTAGCTCATTTTACAGATGAGAAAACTGAGGCAAATAGGTTAAGTGACTTGCCCAGGATCACACAGTTAGTAAGTGAAAGGGGCTGGATTTGAAATCAGGGCTTCCTGAATCCATGCCCGGCATTCTATCTACTTTGCCACCTAGCTGCCCCTAGATCAGGGGTGGGGAACCTGCAGCCTTAAGGCCACATGTGGCCTTCTAGGTCCTTGGTTGTGGCCTTTTGACCGAGTCCAAGTTTTACAAAACAAATCCTTTTATTATTTATTCATTCTGTGAAGTTTGGATTCAGTCAAAGGGTCTCACTTGAGGACCTAGAGGGCCACATGTGGCCTTGAGGCTGCAGGTTCCCCACCCCCACCCTAGATAATAATAGTCAATAGTCAATAAGCATTTATTAAATACCTACTATGTGTCAGGCACTATGCTAAGCACTGGGGATACAAAGAAAGGCAAATGACAGTCCCTGGACTCAAGGAACTCACCATGTAATGGAGGAGACAACACATAAAGGAAGCTGAAAAGTAGGGAAGGGAGGTGGGCATAACAACAACAACAACAATAATAGTAGCTACCAGCATTTATATAATCCTTTAAGTTCTGCACAGTGCTTTATGAATATCATCTCATTTTATCCTCCAACCACTTTGGGAGGTAGGTGCTATCATTATTCCCATTTTACAGCTGAGAAAACTGAGGCAGATAAAGGGTAAAGGACTTGCTTAGGGTCACACAGCTAGTAGGAATCTGAGACAGGATTGGAACCGAAGTCTTCCTGAATCCAGGTTTCACTATCTCCTGGGCCACTTAGCTGTCTCTAGATAGCACCTAAGGTTCCTTCCAGCTCTACATCTGTGGCCTTGTGAACCTTGGGAGGGACAGCATGGATAGAGAGCTGAACTTGGAGTCAGGAAGGTTCGAATTCAAGTCCTTCCTCATACACAATGACCCTGGAGAAGTCATTATACTCCTCAGTGCCTCACACAACTGTCTTGCCATAAATCGCAGAGGGATCACTGCCAGCATTAGTCTAAGGGATTTTTTTCGCCAGGAAACTCCCAAACTGAGGAAATGAGAGGCCTGAGTGAGAAAGAAAACTAAGCCTCCCTCATGCTTGAAGTATGCAAAGCATTTTACATAGTATCCTCATTTAAGCCTCGTGATTACCTGGGTGATCTCTAGGCTGCATGTCAAAGGATCACAAATCTGTAGAGTTGGGATGGACTTGGAATGCTGTTGGCCCTTGGTATTTTATAAATGAGAACCTGACTCTTACAGAAAT
>NW_027555847.1:693382372-693434872 GCF_003287225.1 Phascolarctos cinereus | reverse complement strand
AACTTGAACCTAGGTCTGCCCATTTCAGATCTAGTGCCCTTTCTATCCCACTGTGCTCCTGTTGAAGGCTGGGGAAATGGGATAAAGTCAAGGGGGGAAGGAGGCCCATTCCTTTCAAAAGTATACAACCTGCTCTTTAACAGGGGTCTAGCGCTAGAAGATGTCTATTGACATTGCTACCCGTATCCATAGTAACGTGGTTGTAATCCAGGGAAAGTGGTAGACTTTGCGCTTCTTCGAGACTGGGGCTTAAATGACAGCACCATCAACATCGCTTTAAGTCCTAATCTTGCCTCTGGTCCCCTGCCCCCCACAATAGGACCAGATTCTAGACCACCTTCTGCTTTCTCTGGATTCTTTTCATTTTACAGGTAGGGCTTGCACTGATTAAGATTTTGGAAGCCATAAGGGGGAACAGTTTGTATTTTAAGAGTACGTAATTATAATGATAATAACCATTCAGATATAATGTTGATTCATAAAAATGGAAGTCTTTAATAGAGTCTGCCATACCAAATACTCATAAATTCCATGCTATGGCAAATGAAAAGCTTTCAAAGTATAGAGACCTTGTAGAAGAAACCAAAACTATGTGGGGGCAAGATGAGGTACATATGATCCCTATCATCCTGTCTGGTACTGTGCTTGCTCAAGAATGCTGTCAGGGAGCCTATAAAGGATTAATGTTCAGTCGTGTCTGACTCTTCATGGCCCTATTTGAGGTTTTCTTTGCAAAGATACTGGAGTGGTTTGCCATTTCCTTTTCCAGCTCATTTTACAGATGTGGAAACTGAGGCAAACAGGGTAAAGTGACTTGCCCAGGGTCACAGAGCTAATAAGAATCTGAAGCCAGATTTGAACTTAGGTCTTCCTGACTCTAGGTAGGGCATTCTATCCAGTGAGCCACTGAGGAGATTTCTATAGAGGGTGAGCTTACATCTAATACTCTTATTCAATCACAAAACCCAGTTATTGAAGTTATCTGCATAATACTCTACAGAATGCTCATTTGTCCTTGGCTCGTTTCTATTTGAACTACATCAAAAAAATCTGAGGCAACTGAGATGACGATGATGATGTCAATATAATACAAATAAGATTACTACTACTAACAGCAGCAACAACTTCAAAGTTGGCAAAGGACTTTACAAACTTTTGAGTCTCATGGCAACTTGTGGGTTAAATATTATTATCATCCCCATTTTCCAGATGAGAATATAAGCTCACTTAGGACAAGTGCAGTTTTATTTTTGCATTGTATCCCTAGCACCAGGCACTATTCCTTACTCCTTTTGTTTGCTTTTAACTAAATATTTCTTGGATTGAGATCGAAAACTAGAGGTTTTTCATGATGTGAACTCAGTTTATATCTCCACAACATGCCCAAATTTAGCCAAATCATTCCAAGGCACAGATAAACCAAAAATTCCAAGTCTGCCATGTTAATGATGCTAAGAGGTTGAAATAGGGGCCACTTGGACTATGGGCTTTTCCAGCCCTTTTTTGAGTTAGGCTCACAGCAACACTGAACCAGTTGAGTGAAAGTCCCTCAGATTGATTTTACCTCTTTGAGCTCTTTTTACTTCTTCCATAGTAATACTCCCAGTCTTGCCTTCTCTTTGGGTCAGAATGAATACACTTCCCGAAACTTCCATCATGCCTCTGGATACCTCTGCTAGAGCCATACAAATTACCCTGGACCTTCATTGATCAAGACTTGAATGGATATGATGAATTTGGGGACTTTCATCCTACATTCTTGTGGGCTTTAAGTCTTCCCTGTCTCCATAATTCTGTGGCAATTTCTTCCTGTCTTCCCTCCCTCCTTCCCCCCCAAAATTCTCCCATTAGTTAATAGGAAGCTAGATGTCACAATGGATACAATGCAGGGTCTTGGAGTCAAGAAGACTTGAATTCTAATCCTTTATATATTCTGGGTCAATATGTGATCCCAGGCAAGTCACTTAAGTCCTACTAGCTTCAGTTTCCTCATCTGTAAAATAAAGGGTTTAGACTTGATGGATTCTAAGTTCCCTTTAAGTTCTAAGCCACAGGTTCTTAGCCTGGGATCAATAAATGAACTTCTTTTAAAATATTTTGATAACCATATTTTGATATAATTGATTTCCTTTGTAATCCTATGCATTTTATTTTATGCATTTTAGAGCATGATTCTAAGAAGGGGTTCATGGGTATCAGCAGATGGCCAGAGGGGTTCAGGACACAGAATTTATGATGGATGAAATTATTTGTTATCATGAAGATGGCTTACAGGTATCAACTGGCAAGAGAAATGCACATGTGACTTGGTTAGAAATTGTCACATTAGTATTTTATCAGGGGAGTTTGTCGACTTTTTGTAGGCACAAACTCAAATGGCTGATTCCCTTAGTATGATATTAATATTGTGGTCTCTAAGTAAGTTACAGGTGTATTTCATAAACCACCATCTGGCAGGCTGAAAATCTGTTGGGATGTGGCACTGGTCCAGCAGTTTGGACAAAGATAGAAATAGCAAATGTGAGAACGTCGATTCTTGTATTCATTGCTATTAAACTTGATTGGTGATAAACAAGGATGGAGAGAGAAGTATGAGTGAGTTGGGGGAGTAGGAGGAAGGTTGGTGGGAAAAAAGACATGTTCCAAATGAAAGAGCTGATTTTCCTTTTGCCTGCCTGTCTCCCTGTTTGGGTTGGTAAAGGAAGTGATAGGATTACTTTCAGAATAGGGGGGCTGCACCTACTCAGTCAAAGTGAAGAGAGCCCCTTAGACCTGAAAAGCAGGTTCTCTTTCTGCAAGGCTGGTGTCCTGTCTTGATAAAATGGTTTTGTGAGATAAGGAGTTGAGCAATGTGAGGAGTTGGAAGCAGGGACAAAGGGTGACAGCAAGCCATTGAAAGGATTCAAAGGAAGGAGGAATGTAATGGAACAATTGTGTCCACCCTTTGGGAAACAAATAGGAAAAAAATGAAAAGACAGAAAGCTGGGAGATTTCTGACTCCATTTCTCAATTCCCTAGGCGAGACAATACGTCTATGTGAGAGTCGGCACAGACGGGGCTTTGTTGGGCAAAGCAAGGTATCATTTTCACTTGACTACGTGGCTTCGTCCGTTTGTTCCATGATAACTTTCAAAGGAGCCCTTCATGAAGCTTGGGAGGCAGTTAATGGGGATCTGTATACTGTAAATGAATCTTTCTGCCATATAGAAACAAGATGGTGGCCAAGAATTAGAAGAGCAATGCACTTGGTTTGTTTTCTTTTGGCCCTATGATTCCACTGGTGTAGGGAACTTTAGAAAAGGAAAATCCCTCTTTTAGTGTAGATTCCCACCTTTTCTGCAAGTTGTAGTCTTTTAAAAAGCCATTTTTAAAACATCCTCTACATTTCCCAATTTATTTCTTCACCTAGCTTAGAGGATAGGGATTTCATTGGACCTATGAAATCACATCATTCCTCTGATTTCATTGGTATGGGGAGCTCCTTAGATCAGAAATGTCCTTTTACTAATGGAGGCTGGCACCTTCTCCATGATTTCTAGTCTTAGAGATTTGCCTGGGGGAAATGAGAGGTTAAATGATTTGCCTGGGGCCGTACAACTAGTTTGTGTCTGAGACAGGGCTTGAACTTCCATCTTCTTGAATCAAAGGCTCCTCCTTACTTCTGCTACATCACAATAGTTCTCTTGTCAGAGTGGGAAAGAAGAGTGATGGTGACAGAACAGTGTAAGTACACAGAGAAGCAGGGGACAAGTAGACACTGAGCAAGTGAGATACTTTTTTGGTCAAGTTTTTTTCTGTAGAAGAGGCAGTGTGGTGTGATGGATTGTAGCCAGCTTTAAAACCTGATCTGAGTTCAAATACTGATTGTGTCCACGACTCAACATCTGCAGCCACATATGTTTCTGCACTGTGTTTTAGTGATGTCTAGCAAGCCTCCTGTAAAGTGGTAAAAAAAAATGTAGGAGGAAGGAAACAGGCATTTATTAAGCACCTACTATGTGCTAGGAGCTATTCTAAGCACTTTACCAACATGATCTTATTTAATTCTCACAGTAACCCTGAGAGATAGGAACTCTTATTATCCCCATTTTCCAGTTGAGGAAATTCAGGCAGATAAAGGTTAAGTGATTTGGTCAGGGTCACACAGCTAGTAAGTGTCTGAGGCTGGATTTGAACTTGGGGTTTCTTGACTTCAGGCCCAAAGTTCTATGCACTTTACCTAGAACTAGGCCACCACCCTAACTAATCATGTGCTCAACATATTTTACATGTGTCTCAATCCTGAGAAATGTATTGAATTGGGAACCAGATATGGAGATTGTTGTTTTTCAGTCATTTCAGTCATGTCCTACTCTTTGTGGCCCAATTTGGGGTTTTCTTAGCAAAGATACAGAAATGGTCAGCCATTTCTTTCTCCAGACCATTTTATAGGTGAAGAACTGAGGCAAATAGGGTTAAGTGACTTACCCAGGATCACATAGCTAGTGATTGTCTGAGGCTGGATTTGAACTCATGAAGATGACTCCAGGCAGAACAGTATAGCCATGTGGCACCTACTGGCTTGAGGATCTGGGTTCAAAGCCTGTCTCTGTCAAAACCAATATTTGCCACTTACTTCCTATGTCCCCTTGGCTAATTTTCTGGGTCTTAGTTTCCTCATCTGTAAACTGAGAGAGTTAGTCAAGATGGCATTTCCAATCCCTTCCCTCTCATGATCTTATTATGCTATGTTTAAATAAGGTCCTAGTGATGGGAAAAGAAGAAATTAACAGTATCAAAGATTTAGAGCTGTAAGTGACCTTAGAATTCAGGTAGCCCAATGTACTCATTTTATATTTTAGGAAACTCAGATATAGACAGAGGAATTGATGTTATCAAAGTCACATGGATGGTAATGGCCGAGCTGGTCACAGGACCAAATATCTCACACAAATATCTGGGCTAACTGAATTCTAAGACATCTTATAGCAATAAATCTATGATCCTATGAATTTTTCCCTTTCTCATGGCTAGCACCTTATTTAAACATAGCATAATAAGACCTACAGAAGGAAGAGATTGGAAATTCCCTTTAGCCCAGTTCCCTCAGTTTACAGATGAGGAAACTGAGACTGAGAGAATTAGCCAAGGTCACACAAGAAGTAACTAGTAAATTTCTAGAGCTGGAAGGGATCTTAGAGACCATCTAATCCAAGCCTCTTATTTTACAGATGAGGAAACTGAGTCCCAGAGAGGTTAAGGGACCTGCCCCAGTTCACGTGGATTGTAAGTGGCAGAGTCCTGCCACTCCAGATTTATTGGTCTTTATACTGCTCCATGAGGTCCTCTGGCTCTGGGTCTGTCACTCTTTTCTCACTGGAAATGACCTTGAGGCTGATAGGGTTTCACCTGAGAAATGAACAGTGCCCCCAGTCCCTCTCAACTCCAGAATTTTATTCCTTTATCTGTAGGCTTATAATGAATCTAGTGGAAAGGCTTCTGGGAATGGCTCTGGCTATAACCTTTTTCCATTTTTGCAGATGTGAATCTTTCACATCTGCTCTATGTTTTCCATGAGCAGAAGAAAGACCTATCCTGATTCTCTCTCCCTACCTTTGTCCACCAGCAGGAAAGTGAGTGAAGAGGGGGCTGGGGAAAGGAAGGGTTTGGGGGAATGTGAGAAATGGTGCTTTGCCTTAACTTTTAGAGGGAACTGTAGACCCTGGGCTCCATGGGACTTTCAGAAAATCCTGGGGTAGCGGAGGTGGTACTTCCTCCCACAGAGGAGTAGCAGGTCCTTCTGCTGCTGATTGGCTGAGAAAGGAGGATGTTGGAATTCAGGAGTTATCTCAGAATCTCCAGTGGCTCACAATCCTATTAAGAGCCTGTTCTGTTTACTTGTTTTGAGCATTTTATGCATGCTGGGCCCTCTAGTGGAAATGGGTCACTGGTAAGCAGATGAAGATGGAAGCAGCTGGGGATGGACTGGCTGAACTTAGAAACTCTGGCGAGGTTTGAATCCCAGATGTCATCATCCAGGTGGAGAGATGAGTGGCCAGAAGCTGGGAGGCTCCAAACATGAGTAAGATCTGTAGGAGTCAGATTTTTAGCTCAACATAGGGAAGGACTGTTCAATAGTAGAATTGTCTGCCTTGGAATGTAGTGAGCTCCCTGTTTTTGGAGGTATTAAAGAAGAGGCTAGATGAATAAATGAGTGAGTGAGTGAATGAATGGAAAAGATCATTTATTAAACATCTCTGTGCCAGACATTGTATTAGATATACAAATACAAAAGTGAGATAGTTCCTTTCCTCAAGCAGCTTACATTCTTTTAAAAATGTTTTTTTATTTTGTTAAAATTTTCCTAATTTCATTAAAATGTTTTAACATTCATTTAAAAAATTGAGCTCCAGATTCTTTCTTCCTCCCACCCACCCCCACCCCTTGAGAAGTCAAACAATATGATATCAATTATACACGTGAAATCATGCAAAAAATAGTTACATATTAGCCATGTTGCAAGAAAAAAACACATGCTAAAAAGCAAGAAAGATAAAGTTAAAAAAAAGTATGCTTTAATTTGCATTCAGAGTTCATCAATTCTGTCTCTGAATGTGGATAGCATTTTTCATCATGAGTCTCTTGGAACTGTTTTTTTTATCACTGTATTGCTGAGAATAGCTAAGTCATTCACAGTTGATCATTGTACAATATTGCTGTTACTTTGTACACTGTTCTCCTGGTTCCGCTCATTTCACTTTGCATCAGTTTACGGAAGCCTTCCTGGCTTTTTCTGAAACCACTCTCAAGCAGCTTACATTCTAATAGAGGGTATGAAACATACATAGGAGAGTGGTGGCCAAAGAGCTGTGGTCTGGGCTATCATAGAGATGATGAATGGAACCTCAGGACAATCAATTGTCATATCCCCTCTGGAAACAATGGCAGTATTGACTTGAGCACGGCGCCCAAAATCAGAGGCAGAAAATCAAGGTTAGTGACAGTGGCATTAACCTCCCCATCCTGGAAATTCTTGGCATCCTAAACCTACTATGCACATAAGGCACTGTCCAAGGTACTGGCAATGCAATGGAATAGTCCCTGCCCTCAAGGGGTTCACATTCATGATGCTGTCTTCAAGTTGTTTTTTTTTTAAGCACCTTAGCCTTCAGTTCTTTCTTTATGAAACTCTACCTTTTCAGATTGAAGGGAATTTTCATTGATGCAGAAGCAAAGTAAGGATGATAGATTTGGAGCAGAAGCTCGTGGTTTCACTGGTAGAGCTGGAAGGGACCTGTACACATAGAAAGTGCTTAATAAATGCTTGTTGACTGACTAGAGTTTGCCTAGTTCATTTCCCTATTTTTTTAGATGAGAAAACAGAGGCTCAGGAGGTTATGTGACTTATCCAAGGTCACCCAGGGAAGCATCAAAGAGAGGAATTGATCCTAATTCCTTTGATTCAAAAGCTTGTTTTTTCCTACTACACCAATACTTGCTCCACACCCAAAATTATACATGTATTTCAGTCCAGGAAAAGCCAGAGAAATCTTACTGCCTTCAGTTCAACTCAGCAGGCATCTGTGTGTCAGGTAGTATTTAATTTGTGTTTGGATAATGTCTAGATCAAGGCAGCAGACATCTCTCTGGTTTCCATCAGCCTTTTCTCCCATTGATAGTGGGCTCCACTGAGTGCCAAAGATGTCCATCTAACTTCCAAGTTAATTGGCCTGGGCTGGAGAATTTGGTTTTCAAATCTAGGTTGTGAGGGCCTGGAAGACTTTAATCCATCTATGATGAGTGATGCATTTCAATTTACAGAGAAGTCCTAGGAGGACAAATGAACTGATACTAGAAAGAATGAGGGGTCAAGGTCTAGGAAGCTCCATTTTGTGGTAGAGAAGGTGCTGGGCCTAGAGTCGGGGAGGCTTTTGTTCAAATCTCGCCTTTGCTACTTACTAATTGTGTGATTCTGGGCAAACGACTTTGTCTCTGTCTCAGCCTCAGTTTCCTCATAAGTAAAATGGTGACAATACAACTTGTACCCTTACACATCCTTGTACACTAACCGATTTCCTGAAAAGAAATTGAAGCCTCCTAAAGTTAAGGGATTTTACCAAGCTCCCAAAGTAAATTAACTGGTGCAGAGCTGAGATTTGAACCCAGGTTTCTGTATGCCTCAGCCCAATATTTTCCCCATTACACTGCCTTTATTCTCTTTGTGTATTTTACCGTACACTGGGCCATAGTTTCACTCTGAATTTTTGTCTCCCAGTGCCTCATTTTACTTTGATTTTCTTCCTCTGTAATGTTTGACTAGTTTTCTATTTCCACATCTTTTTTTTCTCCCACGTCTTTTTTTTTCCCCACTGTGGTTTTCTGTCTTTATGTGCGTCAATGCTCTGCAAGCTGTTGGCTCAGAGGTGAAGACAGAGGATGATGTAGGCTGGGCAAATGTGGATGTGCATTTCAGAGAAAAGCACTTTTGACAACTGAAGAACAAACCCAGGGTTCTCTCTTGCCTGCTAGTTCCTCTTCCTCTCTCATCTCAGTGGAGGATCAAACTCAGCCTGGGGGTTGGGCTCCTCAGAGACTCTTCTGTTTTCTTTGCTTGCAGCTGCTGCTCCCAGGGTTGGCGACATCTGAGTCCAGTTGAGTTGGACAAGGAGGCCACCTCTTGTTGCAAAGAATGGCCCTTTGATTTGTCACTCAAAGGCTCCCCTGGTGCAGCTACAAGGGAGAATGAGGCCAGCGATGTAGGAGGATGCCAGACCATGCTGTCTTCTCTTAGTACCTGCTGGCTCCAGAGAGATGAACAATTCTATGCCTTCCCCACTGGGCCCAGTGGGTATTCTCTTCCTACACACATGGAGAATGGGGCAAGTCAGTCATCCCTATCGACAAAACTAAGTCACCATGTAAATAGTTGCACTTCCTGTTCATGTCAACAGATATTGGCTGGGCACCTGCCATGTGTCTAGGCCTGGGAATGTGACAAGTCAGTCATGTGTCATCACTATTGGCAAAACCAAGTCACCCTACAAAGAGTCATGCTTCTTGTTCACATCAACAGATGTTGACTGGGTACCTGTCATATGTTTGATTCTAGGAATGGGACATATCACTCTTGTGTGGTTGCTACTACCAAAACTAAGTCACCATGTAAAATATCAAGCTTCCTGTTCATGTCATCAGAGGTCATGTACCTGGCCTCAGGCTTGGTGTTATAGAAGACAAGTTCTAAGATAGTCAGTTCTTGTCTGTCAGGAGCATACAACCTAGGCAACAGGAGGTAGCTTCACTTAAATGGGACCATGCAAGGTATCTTCCTTAGCCATGATGAGACATTAGAAAGATAGGTGGCACGGTGGATAAACTGCAGGACCGAGTTCAACCCCTACCTCATGTACTCCTTAGCTGTGTGTTAACCCTTTTGTGCCACATTTTCTTCATATGTAGACTGAGGTTAATAATAACGACCTCACTGGGTTATTGTGAGGATCAAATGATCAAATGAATTACCATATGTAAAATACTTTGCAAAACCTAAAGTGCTGTATAAATTATAGCTATATTTTAATGCATAGAATGTACTCCCTGCTCACCTATGACTCTTAGAATCTTTAAGCTTAAAAGTCAACTCGAGTACCACTTTCTGCAAGAAACATCTACCGATTCCATCAGATATTAGTACTCTTGCTTCTAAAATTGTCTTGTATACAAACAGTGTGGCACAGTGAATAGAGAGCAGGCCTTAGAGTCAAAAAGATATGGATTCAAATCCTGCTTCTGACACATATATGCTGCATAACCCTGGGCAAGGAAGTCCCCTAACTTCAGGGTGCTCGAGACAATGCTTTGAGCACCTTCATTGGTAGAAGGAATTTCCTTACCTGGGAGCTCTCTCCACTGAGGCTATCCCAGGTTCAGCTCACTCCATTTGTCCATTTTGTGTGTATTTTGTATGAAGTTATTTTTTCCATATCTTCCACTGATAGACTATAAGCTTCTTGAGGACAGGAACTGATTCACTTTTGTCTTTATGTTTCCAGATCCTAGCTCATGCCATGCAACAGAGTAGGTGACTGATGAAATGCTTGTTGGTTGGTCGGTGAATTGATTGATATGAGCCTAATAAATGAAAAAAATCCCTGAATGTCTGAGAAGTATCTTGAGGTCCGACAAAGTGTTGATTGCCTCCTGATTCCAACATTTCAGCTTCTTCATGTTTGCCATATTGCCTTAGCTTTGAACTTCAATGGACTGCCAATCTGCCCTTCTTCCCCAAACCCACAGTCTCTTGAGTATAAGTCAACTTGGTCTTTGGATTATGTCTTCTCTCCTCCATTCTGTAGCCCTATCTTCTTCTGCTCCTGGAGAGGATTGCTTTCTTCCAGTTTGGGAATCCTGAGGTACAGAGTGTATACTTACAGTATTGTGAGAGAATAAGGCAAAATTGGAGAGCAGTCACTGTTCTAGTTTGGGACTTGATCTGGGCCTTAAACAATGGATTTGGTTCGGACCCAACCCTCTGGTTAATGATAAAGGCAAGGATTTATTTTCGCTTAAGCTTAAGCTCCTTCCCTGGCTACCAATCCCTCCTCACTCATACCTACCTTTATCAACCCTATCCTTCTCATGCCCCTATCCTGACTCTACCCAGGCCTTCCATTGTGCCCCCTGGAATCCCTCTTTTATTGTTAATAAACTGCCCTTCCTATTAGACATGTGGCTACCCTTTAGAAATGACTATTACATGCTTTGTATCTGATTTTTGTATATGTATTGTATCCCCTGGTGCTCCCCCCAATGTAAGTTTCCTGAGGACAGGAATTTTTATTTTTATTTTGCTTTTGTATCCTCTAGCTCCTTACTCAGTGCCTGGTATATAGTAGTTTCATAATAAATTGAGTTACAATAAACATCTCCTCTGAGTCAAATGGTATTGGCACATCCTGATGGAGCAAACACAGCGTTCTGAGGCTTAGTAACATCTCTGGGGAGGCAGTACTTAAAGATTTGTCCATTAGATAAATTGGAGCCCAGCTGACATACTGGAAAATGACAAAATTCTGGAAGGTTCTGCCCTGTCTTCTCTTTAAGGTTATTTATACCCAAAAATGCTATATAAATGACTGTTTGTATTTTTCTTTTATGTGATGGTTGCCTAGCTATGAAATGTAGCTCTGATAACACACATATAATGTTATAGACATGAGAGCTGAGAAGGGCCTTAGAGATCATCTACCCAACCTTGTTCACTTTACAGACAGACAAAAATGAGTTTGAGAGAGAAGTGACTTGTCTAATGTCACACAATTAGTGACAGAGTTTGGGAGCTTCACAGAACATAGATTTGGAGCTGAAGGGGGGGGGAATTAGAGGTCATCTCATCTTACCAAATTTCCTGATATCTGAGTATTTTTTCTGATATCTGAGTTACGGTTGAAATTCAGTTCAGCATTTATTAAGCACCTATTATGTTCTAGGCAGCGTGCTAGGCATTGGGACCCAAAGGCAAGAAGAAACCATCCTTTCCTTCAAAGACCTTACATCCTTGGGAATTACGAAATGAATCTTGGACTGGTTTCTAATGCTTAAGGGGCCTTGTGAGAAGGGGGAAATCATTGACTCCATTGATGGGCAGGGACTGTCTTTTGCCTCTTTTTGTAACCTCAGCATTTAGCACAGTGTCTGCCACATAGTAGGTCTTAAATATTTTTTGACTGACAGAATTCTAGATTTGGAGCTGGAAAAGGAACATAGAGCTAGAGCTGAAAGAGACTTTAAAGGTCATTGAGTCCAATTACCTCATTTCACAGGTGAGGAAACAGGTCCAGAAGTGATTTGCTCCAGGTCACCAAGTGGGTGCCACAGAAGTGGGATGGAAACTAAAGTCTTGCAACTTCAATTTCATCGGTATTGATACTGTCCTTTGAGGACCTAGAGGTCATCTAGTCCAACCACTTCACTTTACAAATGAGGAAACTGAGGCCTAGAGAGGTTAAGACTTGAACCCAAGGCCAATGACTCTGTATGTGTCTCTCTTTTCATTATCTCAGACTGCTACCTTGTGGTAGCATTTAGATATTGTGCTCACCAGCACATATTTGGCTTCCTTTTGACTGTGGGGGAAGGATGGCAGGATGAGCTTTTCTTAACGAGTGTATTAATTCTTTTTTTTGCGCTAAACTGAGAAAAAGATGCACTTCCAGGGAACATGTGTGGCAGCTGTGTTTGATTCTAGATGTTCAACTATGAAATAGAAACTGGGCAGCGGGTGCGAAAACAGCTCACTTCAACAAACATCCCGCAAGCACCTGCTAGTGCAGGGTAAAGAGATTCCCTGAACCTGGAGCCTGAGGCCTCAGGGTCAAGTTAGAGACAATTGAATGGCACAGTGGCTAGAATACGGGACCTGGAGTCAAGAAGACCAGAGTTCAAATCCATCCTCAGACACTTACCCGCCATGGGACTCTGGGCAAGTCACTTAACCTCTAGCTGCCTTGATTTCCTCATCTGTAAAATGGGGATAATAATAGCCCCTACCTCCCAGGGTTGTTGTGAGGGTCAAATGAGATGATATTTATAAAGTTCTTTCCAAACTTTAAAGCACTATGTAAGTGTGGGCTAATTATTATTATTGTTGGTGTTGTTATGTTTTGTCTCTGCTACTCACTACTCAGGTAGCTTGGAGTTACTAACTTAATCTTTCTGAGCCCCAGTTTCCTTCTCCATAAATAAGGGAGATGAACTTGACGATCTTCTAGGTCCCCTCTAGCTCTGTCTATGACCCTATGATCCACTTCCTGCAGAACACTGATGAACTCTGCTAAGATCTGAAGGGAGGTACAAGATTAAGATTAGTCAGCCAGTCAGTTAACAAGCCTTACTGTGTGCCAGGCACTGAATACAAATACAAATAGCAGAAAAAGACACTCCCTACCCTCAAGGATCTTACATTTTAATGAAGGAAGACAACTCACAAGAGAAAGAAGAAGAATGAGGGTGGGAGAAGGTTGGGGAGAAGAAGGAGGGGAAGGTACCCAATGTGAGGACATGATGGAGAAGTCCAAAAAAGTCCCAAAGCAGTGCTGTTGATGGGAAATGGAGTCAGATCTATTGGTCCATCATCTGGATAGGAGAGGGAAGGAGAGAGAAGAGTTTAAGATGATCCCAAGGTATAAAACATAGAATTTCAAACTCATCTGGGGTATTGCGTTCAGTTCTCAGCCCCATGGCTTAAGCAGGGCATTAATGAGCTGGAGAGTGTCCAGAGCGGGAAGACCGGGGTGGTGAGAGGCCTTGAGCAGATGCCATATGAAGACTGGCTGAAGGAATTTGATATGTTTGGTTTAGAGAAGGGTGAGGATGGGGTGGGATGAGATAGCTGTGTTTAGGTATTTGAAGGTGCCAACATTTATGCCAGGGATTCTTAACCTTCACTGTATCATGGACCCCCTTGGCAATCTGTTTCAGCAGAGGGAACTCTTTTTAGAAATTTTAAATAATTGAAAGAAATGCTAAATTTTACTTAGAAGTCAGTGAAAATAAAGATGTAATTTTCCCCCTTCCAAGTTCATAGACCCTCCCAAAATCTATGTTCTGGGGCCCTCAGATTAAGCACCCCTTGGCTATGTCTTCACACAGGCCTTTACCCTGACCAGGAGTTCACTTCTTCCTCAAATCTCCTATTTTCTTTCAAGGTTTGGCTCAGTTGCCACCTCCTACAGGAAGCCTTTCTTGATCTCACCTTCCCTCCTCAAAATATATTGTATTATTTTACCTGTTAAATGTAATATCTCCTCCCAGTAGACTGCAAGTTCCTTCAGGGCAGGGACAGTTTCATCTTTGCTTTTCTATTTCAGCACCTTGCACAGCCCTAGGGCTTGGTAGGCACTTGACAAATGTTTGTTCCTCCCAACTGGAAATCCTCTGATTCTATGGATGCTTGCTGCTGATGATAATGATTCCTTTTCTAGTAGGATCATGAGATTTAGAGCTAGGAGGGGTCATTGAAATCATTCAAGGCAGCTAGATAGAGCATGGAACTTCAGGTCAGGAAGACCTGAGTTCAAATTTAGCTTCAGATACTTACTAGCTCTGTGATCCTGGGAAAGTCATGGCAGACAGAGGTGCCTCTGTCTGCCTCAGTTTCCTCATCTGTAAAGTGGAAATAATTGCCTCTCAGCTTATTAAGGCTAAGATCAGGTGTAAAATGGGTGTCACAATAGTACCTGTCTCCCAGGGCTGTTGCAAAACTCAAACGAGACAATGTTTATAAAGCGCTTTGCAAATCTTAAAGTGCTGTATAAATGTTAGCTATCAGCTTTTAGTCCAACACCCTTATTTTACAAATGAGGACGGAAGTCTAGAGAGGTCACAGAGAGAAAGAGAGAGAGAGAGAGAGAGAGAGAGAGAGAGAGAGAGAGAGAGAGAGAGAGAGAGAGAGAGAGAGAGAGATTTAGAACTAGAAGGATTGAATCCAAACCCCTCAATTTGCAGATTAGGAAACAGAGAGCCTTAGAAAGGGATTCAGCTATGGTTCCAGATAGGACACAGATATGAAGTATCAGAGTCCAGATTCGAACCCAGGTTCTCTTACAACAAATCCAGGTGGCCTAATGTGTTAGACCTGGAGTCAGGAAGACCTGAGTTCAACTCTGCCCTCAGATACTTACATGTGTGTCTCTATGTGTCTCTATCTGCCTCCGTTTCCTCATCTATAAAATGAGGACAATAATTGTTGTGAGGATCAAATGAGTTAATATTTGTAAAGTGCTTTGCCAACCTTAAAATACTATATAATAGTTAGCTATTAATATTATTATTTCCATTTATCCCAGCCTATTTTGTGCAAAGCAACATTCTGATAATTTTCTAGAAGTGGAGAAAGTCAAATTATTTTTTTTTCCCTTTCCATACATTTTAAATTGGTCCAGTCTCTAGTTTTAGAAGTAGCAGTTAAATACCATCAACAGAACCACAGAACGAGAGATGGCAGGGACCTTGGAGACCACTTAGTCCAATGCCTTCATTTTACAGACATGGAAACTGAGGCTAAGGTCACAAAGCAGCAAGTGGCAGACCTAGAATTTGAACCCTGGTCCTCTGCATCCAAATTCAGTGCTCTTTCTACTACACTAGTAAGTCTTAGGATCATGGTATCACTGATCTTGGGCTGGAAAGGACCTCATAGGTCATTTCCTTTACCCCCTTCATTCTACAGAGGAGGAAACTGAGGCCAGAGAAGGTGAAATGACTTGCCCATGGTCCCAGAGGTTAGTTGGTGTCAGAGACATATTTTAAACTCAGGTAATTTGCCTCCAGAGATGTTTTCTGCCTCTCTATTCAACTTCTACTTAGTAATTGAATATCTCATCACAGATACATCTGTCTCCAAAACCAACAGTACTGGCAGCAGATATAGTCCTTGCCAGTTGCTGAGCTGTGAGGCCACCTTTTGGGCTCCTTAAGGTAGGACCCCAGTGACAAATCTCATCTGTTCCCTCCTCTTTATTCCTATCACCAAGACCCAGAATAGACTCTCATTGCTTCCGTGGATCATCATCTATGGTTCTACAGCTCATAAGTGACAGAGAAATAAGGCCAAGTCTTCCTGACTCTAGGTCTACTGGTACTCTATCTAAGAGGCCAGAGTACATCTCAAATGTTAGGGAGGCCATAGCTGAGCCCGTCAGGAAACAGTGGAGGGACACAAAGGAGGGATTTTTTTTTCATGATTTTTTTTTCTGAAAAAGGGGGAAATTTAACAATTATCTTGCTTCCAAATTATGGGAACAAGTCATGTTAATAAGCCTGAGTCCTATAATTACACCCCAGTCCTTAGATTACATACTCTGCAAAATGTGGCAACAAATTGGTGGTGACATATCTCTAGTCCCCACCGTATCATTAGTCACTGCTGTGGGTTCATGCAGAGCCATGGGAATACGGCGGAATGTGGGGCTTGTGCTGGGGAGGAGAGGTTAGGCCTGAGAGCCAGCAAGATGCAACATGCAGGCATGCCTGAGACTAGGAGCAAGAAAGAGGAGAGGGCCAAGAGGGTTTGTTGTGTGCCTGGAGAGAAGCCTGGGCCAGAGGAGTGAGTGAGTAGGGCCTGGATGCAGTAGGGCTGACTTTGAGGCAGAGGAGTAGGCAGAAAGGGCAGCTAGATGGCGCAATGGATAGAGTACTGGGCCTGGAGTCAAGAAGACCTGAGTTCAAATCCAGCCTCAGACACTTACTAGCTGTGTGACCCAGGGCAAGTCACTTAACCCTGTTTGTCTCAGTTTCCTCATCTGTAAAATTAGCTAGATATGGAAATGAATGACTTAGCTATGACTGAAAATGACTAAACAACAAAGTAGGCCAAAAAGTAAATCTGACCCTGCCTGGAATTGAACCTCCCTCTCTTAATCTGACTTCAGGTATTAGGTTTGTTCTAAAGGCAAAGCTAGGAAAATGAGTGGAAGTGGTAAAGAGATAAATTGAGGCTAGATGTAAGAAAGAACTGCTGATCAATCACAGCTATCCCAGAATGGAACAGGCTGCCTTGGGAAATCCTGGGTTCCCTCCCTAGTAGTTTAAAAAGAGGCTGGATGCCTGTTTACTGGAGATGTAAAGGGGGGTTCCATATAGCTGCTGGTTTGACTAAATGACCTTTTTAGTACCCTCTAACACTGAGATTTACTAGATAAAGATGAATTGTCACTATGATCTCTTTTTTGGTGAGGGAGGGGTAGACCTGTGATTTCAGAGCTCTCTCTAAAAGCTGTTTTATTTGTCCATTCCTTCATTTCTCTATCTATTTATTTTTTTACCTGACTTGTGATTTCACAGCTCTCTCTAAAAGCTATTTTATTTGACCATTCATTCACTCATCCATTTATTTGTCCATCTATCTATTTATTTATTTTTGCTCTGACCTGTGATTTCCTCAGTAGAGGGGGTCTTGGCAAGGAAACTCTCTCTACTAATGTAGATTCAAACATTCTCTGTAATTTAGTTAGAGTAGCAGTTTTCAGAGTGTGCTCCAGGGGACCTCTGGGGGTCCCTGTGATCCTAGGGGTTGTGAGGTCAAAACTATTTTTATAATAATACTAAGTATTTAAAAAAATAAGATTATCTTTTCCACATCACAACTTTCTCCATCACGGTATCTGAGACTAAAAAAATTGCTTATCTCTTCCATGTCACAACTTTCTCCGTTGTGATTTTGTTAGCATAAGAAATTAAATGGGAATTTTTTGGGAGTTTTGCAAAAGCTGCAGATGACACAGAAGAAGAAAGTTTAGAAATTCAGAAATGCATAAAATATATGTATAGTATTGTTTAATATCAACATGTTTTATATTTTAATTCCATAGTAATTCAGACTTCTTTTCTGGTATGAAGAGAGGGCCAAAAAATTTTACACAGATTTTCCAGATCGTAGGGGTGCTGTGTCCCTAATGTGGAAGGGATAACTACAGCAAAAAGCAGGGCTGTCCTGGTAAATGTTTGCCATTTGGCTCTCTGGGGAAAATGTGTGCAGGTCATATTTGAAGTTTATTCTGCATTATTAAAATCTTTTCCATCACTCTCTGAAGTCTAGACAATCAGCAAAATAAGACACTGAACTCTGCTTTGTAGTTTTGCTCATTTCTGAGGTATAAATGCTCATGACGAAAATTTAACTATTATTTCTGGAGCCTCCAGGATGCCCCTGGGTATAATTCACAGAAAGAAAAGGTATTTGTGGGGTCCTCCATATTTTTTAATAGTATGAAGGGGTTCTGAGACCAAAAAGTTTGAAAACTCCTGTTTTAGAGAGTTGCTTGGGACCCCTGGGAGAATCAGTGACTTGCAATGTCTACATTCCAAGTGTGTCAGAGACAAGATTTTGAACCCTGTTTTTCTGATTCTGAGACTGGCTCCTTTATCAACTCTTCCACCAGTTTACTTCTAACAAAGGTAACTACATGTTTTTTTTCAGTAGCAAGGAAGTGCAGTGGAGAGAATACTGGTCCTGGACTCAGAAAGACCTGACCTTAGGCATTTACTCACTTTGTGACCTTGGGAAAGTCATTTAACTTTTGTTTGCCTCAGTTTCTCCGTCTGTAAAATGGGGATAGTAATAACATCTACCTCACAGGGCTGTTGTGAGGATCGAATGAGATAATGTTCGCAAAGTGCTTCACAAACTTTATAACAAAACATAAATGCTAGCTAATATTATTGCTAAATCAATTATATTGACTATTGACTGAGTGATTGACTGTGGAGGTGGGACCCTTTCCCGGCTTCATTTTGGGATGCTCTGTGAGACTGGGAGACCCCCTGATGCTGACTGAAGTTTCTCTGGCTTCTTTCAAGGCTTGGCTCAAAGTCCACTGCTTCAAGAGGCCTTTCCCAGCCCATCTAGTTTTGGGTGCCATCTACTCTGTATATATTGGTATATACCTAGTAATTTGTACATTGCCATCCCCAATAGAAGAAGAGATCCTTGAGGACACAACCTGTGTTTTTGTCTTTTTTTGTATCCCCATCGTTTATCACAGTACCTGGCACATAATAATTGCTTAATAAATGTTTGTGCCTGTCTGATTAACTGATTCTGACAAGAAGTATAGGAGACTTTTTTTAACTAAGGAGGCCTATGGCTTCCATTGGCATCTCCAAAAGTCTGGGAGATGGAACGGGGTCCTGGTTGCTGTCTTCTATGGTGGGGATTATGCCTTTCTCCAAGCCGATTAAGTCTTTTGCCAAGCTTTGGTGGCTGCATCACAACCTTAGGATGTTTGGTGGTTCACAGAGAGCCACAAGTCCAGCAGCCAGAAGCAGCTTCCAGCAACTCCATGGTCTGGAGATGAATGATGAATAGGCTGGGGGCCTCCTGGCAGAGACACACTGTTCCTAGGGAGAAGGAGCAGCTGTCCAGGGTGCTTAGAGTCCAGATGCGAGTTCATCTTGGCCTGACTCTGATACCCAGGCTGAAATAATTCTGTCTAATCCTTCCAAGGAGCCAGTGACTGATTGGCCATTTTTTTTAATGCAAGAAAAATGACTTTGTATGGTAAAAAAGGCTGTCTCTGTCAGAGAAGCAGTGAGTTTCTTTTGCATGCTTTTCAAAGTGGGTTCAGAAACTCAGGCCAACAGGATTGGTTTGTCTCAAACATGTTGTTATGGTTGTCTTTGGTGTTTATTCTTCTTGTGATCAGCACTTGTTAGTTCATTAGAAGAGGGAAATATCAGTGACGGACTCTTTACCGATGCAGCTGCTCTGCAGCCTACAATAGTAGCTGTCCAGGGCACCAAGGGTTTAACAGGGTCACATGGTTATTCTATCTTAGAGGAGGAATTTGAACCCAGGTCTTCCAGACTCCAAGGCAAACTCTCTATTGATTACATTACAGTGTCTTTTGTTTATTCAGAGTGCTAGAATCTACAAGTTGGAGCAGACTTCAGAGTTCCAGTTCAACCCCCTTCTAAAACAGAATCCCCCTCTACAATTATCCCTAACAAAATGTATGGCCTACCTGCCTAATTAGCAGAGTCCTCACCTGGAAGGAAATAAGTATTTATTAAACACCTGCTGTTTGCCAGGCACTGCATGAATCATTTTACAAATATTATCTCATTTGGTCCTCACAACAACCCTGAGAGGTTGGTACTATTATCCCCATTTTATAGTCAAGCAGACAGAGTTTAAATAACAAGAGTAACAACAACAGTTAACATTTGTATAGTATCTACTGTATGCCAGGCATTGTGCTAAGCACTTCACATATACTAGCTTATGTGATCCCCACAACAACTGTGAGAGGTAGGTTCTATTATTACCCCCATTTTACATATGAGAAAACAGAGGCACAAAGAGGTTAAGTAATTTCCCCAGGGTCACACAGCTAGTAAATATCTGAGAAAGATTTGAACTGAGGTCTTCCTGACTCCAGGCCCAGTGGTCCATTCACCAAGTTACTTAACTTCTGGTCTGGAGACAGTCCATCACACAGAAAAACTATGTCCCCATTGTGATCCCCTCAACTTCCAGCTCCCCCTCCAATTTATTGGTATTTATTTGTATGTCTACATGTCTTCTCTCCCAATAGAATGTAAGCTCTTTGAGGGCAAGGACTGTTTAATATTTTTCTTTGTATCCTCACTGCCTAGCACAAAGCCTGGAATGTATCAAGTAATTTATAAATGTTTGTTGATAGATAGGTGGATAGATAGATAGATAGATAGATAGATAGATAGATAGATAGATGGATAGACAAATGGATACATGGATGAATATGTAGATAGATACATAGATGGATGGACTGATGGATGGATGTATTGATGAACAGTGAGATGGATGGATGGATAGATGCACAAATATGTGGACAGATGGATGGGTGGAGGGATAGATAGACGGATAGATAGATGGATAGATAGATTAGATGGATGTATGGATAGATAATGTGATACATGGATGGATATATAGGTAGAAAGATACATAGATGGATAGATGGATGGATGGGTGGATGAACAGAGGGATGGATAGATGGATGGATGGATAGATAGATGATACATGGATGGATTTATAGACTGATATATATATGTGTGTGTGTGTGTGTATATAGATAGAAAGATAGGTAGGTAGGTAGATAGATAGATAGATAGATAGATAAAAAGACAGATAGATTGATTGGCAGGCAGAGATAGAAGTTTAGGTTGGAGAAGTATCATGAGGAAAGCTTAAAATCACAAATAATTATTGTAAGTTTGGGCCACAATAGAGGATGTTGGCTTATGAAGCAGATTTGGGGAGCAATGGGAATGAAGTTGTAGCAAAACTGTGAGGCCAGACTATCTAAGGCCTTTGCTGCCAGACCAATGATTCTGAACTTTAAAATTTGTAGGTAGTTAGGGGGCCATTGAAGTTGTTCTAGCAGGAGAATTATATGAACTCATGATTAAAAAAATTGTGGTTTAGCCAGGCTGTGCTAACAGCTGAGATCTATCCCATCAATCCAATAGTCATTAGGAGATTCTGCTGTTGTGGACACTATTTTTTTGTTCCCAGTCAAATGCTAGGGCATGCTGAGTGGAGTAGTGGACAGAATTATGGATTTAGAGTCTGGAAGACCTGAGTTTGAATTCTGCCTCAGATACTTATTATCTTTGTGACATGGGGCAAGTCATTTAACCCCTCTATGTATCAGTTTCTTCATATGTAAAATGGGGATAATAATAGCACCTACCTCATAGAGTTGTTGTAAGGATCTAATGAGATAACATGTGTAAAGTGCTTTGCAAACCTTAGGGTGCTATATAAATGCTAGCTATGATGATGATGACGGTGATGATGATGATGTTTTTTATGATGACCTCTGTCCTTCATAGGAGTTCTTAGTACATAAAAAAATGAATGGTGTTTGAATGTAAATTGTGCATGTATTTACTCTTTTGTTTCCAAGGCTAATGGGTTAAACATTCTGCTGAAGACCCAATAGTTCCTAATTTCATAAATCCGCTATTAGGCTGACAAGAGAAGTGCCAGTATAGGCAGAACCCACGAATTTTCTGTTGCAGGGTTCAGCATCATCCAGTTAGTTAACAGCGTTTAGTCACATCAGCATTCAGTGTTAGGGGGCTCGGAGCACAGACAAGGGCCAGTGATTTGACCAGAAACAGAGCAAGCCATTGGAAAAGCTTGAAATAAATATTGCTGGCCTTCAGCATCCAATTCCATGCTTAGTTTCTCAGACACAAGGCTTCCCCGTGTGGCTGGCTGTTCTGTACCTCCTGGGACATCTAATGTCTATTATCTGTCTCCAAAGGCTCAGGATGATTAAAAAAATGTCAGTAGGTTAGAGAGAAGGGAGCCATATCCTGGTTCAGGGGTAGAGGCTACATTAACTTCCCTCTTCCCTTTGTTTTTCCAGGGACATAGTGGATATTAAAGTTGGGCATCCTCTCTTTTAAGCAGCTACCCACTACCCTTCAGGGTTCAGCTGTAGTTTGCAGCTAAGGAGAGGTCCCTTAGCCTGACCTGTGGAGATCTTTCCATATTCTTCTTCTCCAGATTCAGAGCATATCCCCCAAAGTGTAGCCAGAAATGCTGGCTCCTTCCCTACCTGCTTGTGGGTCTGTTCACATTCATTTACTAAACATTTCCTAAGCACTTAAGAATCCAACATGAAACTTTAGGCCTTGTGCTGGGTTCTGGGAATTCACAGCAGCTTTCTTATTTTCTTCTACCCTTCTTCCCTCCCTCCCGCTCCTTTTCTTCTTCCTTTCTCCTATCCTCTCTTCCTCTCTTCTTCCTTCCCCCTTTCTCTCTCTTTCTTTTTTCTCTTTCTCCTTTCCCCCTTCCTCTATCCCCCCCCTCTTTTTTTCCTCCCTCCCTTCTTACCTTTTTTACTTCCCTCTTGTTTTGTTGTTTATATTTGTGTTTATATCACATAGATTTTCCCCTGTATCCCTCCTGTCCTCCTCTTTCATAACACAGAATTAAAAAAAAAAAGAAAAAGAAGGGAAAACAAAATTAAGCAAAACTGACAATGTAGAAAAGAACCTGATGTTTGGTGCAGTGTTTCACAGCTGTGGACTCTCACCTCTGCAAAGGACCAAGGGATGGTGTCTTCCTAAAGCTTGTCATTTTTAGCTTGGTTGCAACTGTTTCTCTCTTCAATGCTGGGTGACTGGATGATCTATTACCATCTCCTTTGGATCACAAGAGGATAGATGTAGAGCTAGAATGGGTGAAAAAGCATTTATTAAGCACCTACTATGTGCCAGGCAGTGGGCTAGATAGATAGGTAAAGCATTTAGCAAGTCCTTACTGTGTGTTACATAGACATAGCATTTATTATATACTTACTATATGCTGGACATTAAGCTAAGCACTGGAGACAAATATAAGCAAAGGAATACAATCCCTGACCTCAAGGAGCTTACAGTCTAATAGGGGAAAACAAGACATATTGGCCTGAGTGGAGTGTTTTGGGAAGGGAAGTTGGAAAGAATGCTCAATGGGGTCATCAGATAATTGAATGACACATTCTAATAGGGAATGGTTGATTACTATTCTCAGAGCTAGAGTTGGAAAGGGGTATGCATGGGAATGGCATAGAGATAGGTAGGAATTAGTGGGGGATCCTGAAACTGGGCATGATAAAGTATAAATGCTTGCCAGTAAGACCCCAAGGTAACAGTGGATGAGACCTTCCATTCTTGAAGCACTTTGGAGCCGGAGAACAAGTAGTATGGAGATGGCTGGGAAGGGACCTTAGAGGCCATCTAATTCAATGGCTTCATTTTTCAGATGAGGAAATTGAGGCCAAAAGAGGTGAAGTGATTTGTTTAAGGTCACCCAAGTGATAATTGGTGGAACTTATTTATCTCAGGTTTCAAAGTACTATTAACCATTTTTTAAATTCCAACTCAACAAGCATTAACTTATTCATAGGTACAAGGGACAGTACTAGGTCCTGAGGATAGAAGACAAACCCCAAACCCCAGTCCTCCCAAATGGATTCTTTTCTATTGGAAAGGGGCATATGTTTATGATAATTTAAGGATAGATCTAGAGTACTCATAGCTAAGGGGATCAACATAGACTCCTTACAGGAGGTAGCAAAGAAGCTGATCTTTGAAGAGAGTTTGACGTTTTTAGAGGTCAACACCAAGAGGGAATGCATTCTAGTAAAGCAGGATAGGGTGTGCAAAGCCTCTTAATGATCACTGCTTCCCTTTCTAGATGTCTACTAAGCTTTCTTCAATATTACATTCTAGAATTTTCCAGGAATGCAAATCATGCATGTTGGTTCAGGTTTTGAGGATTCTACTGCCCTCTCTCCTCATTTAAAAATTAATTTTTATTGATGTCTTATTAAAAAATCAGTCAACAAACATTTATTAAATGCCTTATTATTAAGGGAAAACCACTGCATGTTCTAGACAACTGACTTACAGATGAATTTTCTGAACACGATAGAAGTATATGGCTATTGAAATACCTTTCAATTCTGAAATTCTGTGACTGTGACTTTTAGTAGCTTTTTTAATACTTCCTTCCTGTCATCAAAAGATCTCACCACAATTACTGACACACCATTTCCTTGAACAATAATAGTTCATGTTTGTATAATGTTTTATCTTTACCATTTACTTTCCTTACAGCCACTCTGTGAGGCAGGTAAAACAAATATCATTATACCCATTTTGCAGATGGGGAAAAGGACTCTTAAGAGGTAAAGTAATTTGCCAAGGTTACACAGCTAACAAGTACCCAAAGTCGAATTGAAAAGAAAGTATCCCAACACCAAGTTTTTATACTACTTGACACTATCTCTCATTATGTGCTCACTTGGAAGGGTACTAGATCTTAAGAGTGTCCATGCAGGTAGGATTGTGGATAGAGTGCTGGGCTTGGAGTCCAAAAGACCTGAGTTCACATCCAGCCTCATACCCTTATGAGCTGTGTGACCATGGGCAAGTCATTTAACATCTGTGTATCTCAGTTTCCTCACCTATAAAATTAGGACAATAATAGCCTTCCCTTCCAGGCAGTATGAGGATGAGGGTGAGGATGAAACAAGATAATATTTGTAAATGCTCTTATCACAATGCCTGGCACATAGTAGGCACTATATAAATGCTAGTTATTATTATTATTGTTGTTGTTTATTGTTATCTTTTGAACAGATCAAACCTGTTTAATAGGTATAGAGAACTCTATGGAGATGCTCCCTCTCCTAATGTGAGAGAATAATTGTTCTGCACTCTGTAGTCTTAAGAATGCCTAGAAGTTATGCCCAGGACAACAGCCAGTATGTCTCAGAGGCAGGCCTTGATTCAGGTCTTGCTAACTAGAGGCCAGCCCTCTATCCACTAATCCAGGCTGCTTCTCCTGTGCACATATTGCTGTCTAGGCTCTATCTATACATGGGCTAATCGGTCTTCACTGAGAGAAATATGTAGGACCTATTCAAAACCATTAGCATTGTTGGCTCTGACTTAGGACAAGGAGGATGAACAAATGTCAGCCTCTATGGAAACCAGCCTTACTGTCTTTCTCTGCTTTTCTAACCCCCCAGAGCCAAGTTTTCAAAAGTTGCAGATGTACCTTTTGACTCATTTCATTGTTTTGTTTATTGTCCTTATCACATGGGCCAGATAATTTCACATTCCATAGCTAACAGAGAGACTCATACCATGGGCCAGAGACCTTCCTCACCTAATGCTGCAATTTGTTTTGGAGGAATGTATAATATCCTTCACCTTTAAGCAAGGTGAATGCAGAGGCATTTGCAGGTAGGATGTCCATTGAAAATATCTGATTTACACATATGGCCTGTATCATCATCATTATTATCAGCGGCAGCAGTATCATCACCATCACCACTACCATTAAATATTTAGGGAATGCCTACTCAGTTGTCTGAGAATCAATGAAGCATCTTGAATGGGACTTCAGAGGTATCTAGTCTAACTTCTCTCCTTAATTATGAAAATCTAGGTCCAACATCCATGGCAAATGGTTATTTAGCTTTTATTTGAATACTATTATATTTGGACCAACTTCTTCTTTTTTTTGGCTTTTTTTGTGAGACAGTTGGGGTTAAGTAACTTGCCCAGGGTCACACAGCTACTATTTTGTTTGAATGCTGGTAATAGTACCAGTGATGGGGAACTCACCATCATATTAAATAATCCACTCTATTATTTTGGATAGTTATAATTGTTAAGGAGTTCTTTCTTTTTTTAAATCTTATTTAATATTTCATTTTTTCCAATTACATGTAAAAACAATTCTAACATTCTTTTTTATTATTAATTAATTAATTTTTAGTTTTCAACAATCACTTCCATGAACTTCTGAATTTTAAATTTTTCTCCCCCTCCCTCCCCAAGATGGCAGCAATCTGATATAGACTCTACAAACACATTCCTATTAAACATATTTTCACATTAGTCATGTTGTAAGGAAGAATTAGAACCAACAGGAGGAACCGCAAGAAAGAGGAAACAAAACAAAACAAAAGAAAGACCAAATAGTATGCTTTTGTCTGCATTCAAACTCCATAGTTTTTTCTCTGGATGTGGATAGCATTTTCCATCATGAGACTTTTAGAGGTGTCTTAGATCCTTGCATTGTTGAGAAGTGCTAAGTCTATCAAAGTTAGTCATTGTACAACTGTTACTATATGCAATGTTCTCCTGGTTCTACTCACTTCACTCAGCATCAGTTCATACAAGTATTCCCAGGTTTTTCTGAATTCTACTTGCTCATTATTTCTTATAGCACAATAGTATTCCATTGCATTCATATACCACAACTTGTTTAGCCATTCCCCAATTGATAGACATCCCATCAATTTCCAATTCTTTGCCACCACAGAAAGAGCTGCTATGAATATTTTTGTACATGTGGGTCATTTTTCCATTTCTATGATCTCTTTGGGATACAGTCCTAGAAGTGCTATTGCTGGGTCAAAGAGTCTAACATTCTTTTAAAAAATTTTTTTGGGTACCAAATCCTCTCTCTGCCCTCTGCCCCATTGAGAAGGCAAACAATTTTACATAGGTTATGTGTGTGTAGTCATGAAAAACAAATTTCCATGTAAGTCATTCTGTGAAAGAAAGCACAGACAAAAAACCCCAAGAAAAATAAAGTGAAGAAAAAGTATCTATCTGCATTCAGGCTCTACCTGCATTCAGGTTCTTTCTCTGGAGCTGGACATCACCTTTCATTACAAATCCTACAGAATTGTCTTGGATCTTTGTCTTAATCACAGTAGCTAAGTTTTCTACTATCCTTAGAATATTGCTGTTACTGTGTACAATGTTCTCCTGGTTCTGCTCATTTCACTTTGCATCAGTTCATGTAAGATTTTCCAGGTTTTTCTGAGGGCTTCCTGCTCATCATTTCTTTTTTTTTCCTTCAAGATTCATTAATTTATTTATTGTTAGTTTTCAACACTTACAATCACAAGATTTTGAATTACAAATTTTCTTCCCATCTCATCTCCCCCCAACCCCAAGACAGCATGCATTCTGAATACCCTTCCCCCTAATCTGACCTCCCTTCTATCTCTCTCCCTCTTCTCTTATTCCCTTCCTCTTCTATTTTCCTGTAAGGCAGGACAGATTTCTATACCCCATTGCTGTATATATCTTATTTCCCAGTTGCATGTGAAAACAATTTTTTAACATTTGTTTTTAAAACTTTGGGTTCCAAATTTTCTCCCTTCCTCCCTCCCCACCCACCCTCATGGAGAAGGCAAGCAACTCAATACAGGTTATACTTGTGTAATCATGCAAAACACTTCCATAGTAGTCATGTTGTGAAAAACTAACTATATTTCCCTTCATCCTCTGTTTATTCTATTCTGTCTTTTGACCCTGTCCCTCCTCAGAAGTGTTTGCATCTGATTGCCCCCCCCTCAATCTGTCTTCCCCTCTATCACCTCCCCCCCATTATCCCCTTTCCCCCTATTTTTCTGTAGGGTAAGATAGCTTTCCATACCCAATTGAGTGTGTATGGTGTTCCCTCCTTAAGCCAAATCCGATGAGAATAAGATTCACTTATTTCCTCTCACCTTCCCCCACTTCCTCTGCACTGTAAAAGCCTTTTCTTGACTGTTTTATGTGAGATAATCTACCCCATTCTACCTCTCCCTTTCTTCGTCTCCCAGTATAATCCTCTCACCCCTTAATTTTATTCTCCAGATATCACCCATTCATCACCAACTCACCCTGTGCCCCCTATCAATCAATCTATCTATACATATATTTTTTTCCCTCCAACTACCCTAATACTGACAAAGGTCTCATGAGTTACAAATATCATCTTTCCATGTAGGAATGTAAACAGTTCAACTTCAATAAGTCCCTTATGATTTCTCTTTCCTGTTTACTTTTTCATGCTTCTCTTGAGTCTTGTATTTGAAAGTCAAATTTTCTATTCAGCTTTTGTCTTTTCATCAAGAATGCTTGAAAGTCTTCTATTTCACTGAATGTCCATTTTTTCCCCTGAAGGATTATACTCAGTTTTTCTGGGTAGGTGATTCTTGGCTGTAATCCTATCTCCTTTGCCCTCTGGAATATCATATTCCAAACCTTGTGGTCCCTTAATGAAGCTGCTAAATTCTGTGTTATCCTGATTGTGTTTCTACAATACTTGAATTGTTTATTTCTATCTGCTTGTAATATTTTCTCCTTGACCTGGGAACTCTGGAACTTGGCTACAATATTCCTAGGAGTTTTGCTTTGGGGATCTCTTCCAGGAGGTGATCAGAGGATTCTTTCCATTTCTATACTAACCTCTGGTTCTAGAATATCAGGGCAGTTTTCCTTGATAATTTCTTGAGAAATGATGGCTAGGCTCTTTTTTTTTGATCATGGCTTTCAGATACTCCAATAATTTTTAAATTCTCTCTCCTGGACCTTTTTTTCAGGTCAGTTGTTTTTCCAATGAGATATTTCACATTGTCTTCTATTGGACTTCTTTTTCCATTTGGCCAATTCTGCTTGTTAAGGCATTCTTCTCCTCATTGGATTTTTGGACCTCTTTTGCCATTTGGGTTAGGCTATTTTTTAAGGTGCCATTTTCTTTAGCAACTTGTTGACTAGTTTTTCGTGATTTTCTTGCATCACTCTCATTTCTCTTCCCAGTTTTTTTCTCTACTTCTCTTACTTGCTTCTCAAAATCCTTTTTGAGCTCTTCCATGGCCTGCGACCAATTCATATTTTTCTTGGAGGCTTTGGATGTAGGAGCTTTGACTTTGACTTTGTTGTCCTCTTCTGGTTGTATGTTTTGATCTTCTTTGTCACCAAAGAAAAAATTCTATGGTATGACTTTTTTTCACAGTTTTCTCATGATCCCGGTCAATTATTTGAATTTTAAACTCTTTGTTAAGGTAGGGGTCTGCTTCCAGTATGGAGAATGTACTGTCCCAAGCTTTGGGAGTTTTGTGCAGCTGTTTTCAGAGGAATTTCTAGAGGTATTTCTGTGCTCTGGTCTATGAATGACCACAAGCACTGTTTTCTGCCTTGGAATGGTGAGGTGGATTCTCTCTCCATGGCCACTATAAGCTCTATCATGTCAGCACTCCTCCTCACCCCAGGATCACCACCCAGAACTGTGACCTAGATCCAACCACAGGCAAAGCAAGAGAATCCTGCCTCGGCACCAGCAAAGAGATCCCTGCAACCCCCTCTGACCAGCCACTCAGTTCCCTCTCAGTCTGTGGCCCAGAAGCTCTAGAAGCAGCTGCTGCCCTGGGGCTATGCCCATACTGGTGCTGCGACCTAGCTTCTCTCTCACCACAGTCAGAGACCTTTCCTACTGACCTTCTAAGTTGTCTGTGGCATTTGTAAGTTGAGAAGTCTGAAAACCATCACAGCTGCCTATGATTCAGTCCCCTGAGGCCTGTTCCAGGTTCACTAAGGTCTGGTCTTTGCCTGTGCACCCATGCTGAACTGCATTTCTCTCTCAGCCTGGCATGATAGACCTTTCTAATCAACCATCCAGGTTGTCTTGAGCTGGAAATTTGTTTCATTCTGTCTTTTTGTGGGTTCTCCTGCTCTAGAATTTGTTTAGAGCCATTTTTTACCAGTATTTGGAGGAGTTTGGGAGAAAGCTCAAGCAAGTCACTGCTTTTACTCTGCCATGTTGGCTTCATTCCCCTCTTCATCATTTCTTAAAGCACAATTGTATTCTATCACAATCATATACAACTTGTTCAGCCATTCCCCAATTGATGGACATCCCCTCAATTTCCAATTCTTTGCCACCACTAAAAGAGTTGCTATGAATATTTTTGGACACATAGGTCCTTTTCCTTTTTTTTTTTTAATCTCTTTGGGATACAGACCTAGCAGTGGTATTGCTTGGTCAAAGGGTATGTGTGGTTTTATAGCCCTTTGGGCTATAATGATTGAATTCAGTATATACCTTCACCAATAGTACATTAGTATTTCAATTTTCCCACATTCCTTCCAACATTGTCATTTTCTTTTTCTGTCATATTAGCCAATTTGACAGGTGTGGGTAGTAGCTCAAAGTTGTTTTAATTTGCATTTCTCTCATCAGTAGTGATTTAGAGCATTTTTTTCCATAGGAATATAGATAGCTTTGATTACTTTGTCTGGAACCTGCCTGTTCATATCCTTTGAGCCATTTATCAATTGAGGCATGGCTCTTGTTTCTAGAAATTTGACTCAGTTTTCTGTATTTTTAGAAATGAAGTCTTTATTAGTGAAACTCATTGTAGAAAAATTTTTTTTCACAGTAATGATTACTAACTATATATTTCCCTCCATCCTATTTTCTCCCTGTTTATCCTATTCTCTCTCTCTCTCTCTCTCTCTCTCTCTCTCTCTCTCTCTCTCTCTCTCTCTCTTCCCCCCTCCCTCCTTTTACCCTGTCCATTCTCAAAAGTGTTTTGCTTCTGACTTTTACCTCCCCCAATCTTCCCTCCCTTCTATCATCTCCCCCACCCACTTCTATTATCCCCTTTCCTTCCTACTTTCCTGTATGGTAAGATAGATTTCTACACCTAACTGAGTGTGTATATTATTGGCTCTTTGAGCCAATTCTAATGAGAGTAAGGTTCATGTGCTCCCCTCCCTGCTTCCTCCATTTCCCCCTCCACTGTAAAATCTCTTTCAGGCCTCCTTTTATGTCAGATAATTTATCCCATTCTACCTCTCTCTTTCCCCTTCTCCCAGTGCATTCTTCTTTCTCTTTCCCTAATTTTATTTCATTAGACAATCATACCATCACATTCAACTCATACCTCTGCTTTCTATGTATACTCCTTCTAACTGCCCTCATAATGAGAAAGGTTTTTTTAGGAATTGTAAGTATCATTTTCCCATGTAGGAATATATACAGTTTAATCTTATCAGCTCCCTTAGATTTCTTTTTCTTGTTTATCTTTTTGTTTCTTTTGCATGTTGTATTTGAAAGTCAGATTTTTCTATTCAGCTCTGTTCTTTTCACCAGGAATGCTTGAAAGTCCTCTATTTCATTGAAAGTCCATTTCCCTCCCTGAAGAATTATACTCAGTTTTGCTGGGTAGGTGATTCTTGGTTGTAATCCTGGCTCTTTTCCTCTCTGAAATATTCTAGTCTAAGCCCTCCAATCCTTTAACGTAGAAGCTGCTAAATCTTGTTTTTTTCCTGATTGTAGCTCCATGATATTTGAATTGCTTCGTTTTAGCTTCTTGCATTATTTTCTCCTTCATCTGGGAGGTCTGGAATTTGTTTATAATATTCCTGGGAGTTTTCATTTGGTGATCACTTTCAGGAGGTGATTGGTTGATTATTTTAATTTGCATTTTACCCTCTAGTTCTAAAATATCAGGGGAGTTTTCCTTGATAAATTTTTGAAAGATGATGTCTGGGCTCTTTTTTTTTTGATCATTGCTTTCAGGTCATCCAAAAATTCTTAAATTATCTCTCCTGGATCTATTTTCCAGGTCATTTACTTTTTCAATGAAATATTTCACATTTTCTTCTCTTTTTTTCATTCTTATGATTTTGTTTGATTGTTTCTTGATTTCTCATAAAGTCATTAGCTTCCACTTGCCCAATTCCAACTTTAAGGAATTATTTTCCTCAGTGACCTTTTTCCATTTGGCCAATTTTTAAATAGTTCTTCTCTTCATTGAATTTTTGTATGTCTTTTTCCATTTGGTCAATTCTTCTTTTCAAGGCATTCTTCTCTTCATTGGATTTTTGTTCCTTTTTTACCATTTGGCCTATTCTGTTTTTTAAGGTGTTATTTTCTTCATTATTTTTTGTGCCTCATTTACCAAGCTGTTGACTCTTTTTTCACAATTTTCTTGCATAACTATCATTTTTCTTCTCACTTTTTTCCCCTCTATCTCCCTTACTTTATTTTTAAAATATTTTTTGAGCTCTTCCATGACCTGAGACCAATTCATATTTTTCTTTGAGGCTTTGGATGTAGGAATTTTGACTTTGTTACATTCTGAGTGTGTGTTTTGATCTTCTTTGTCACCATAGTAATTTTCTATGCTTGGAATTTTTTCTGTTGTTTGCTCATTTTCTAGCCTGTTTCTTGATTTTTAACTCTATGCTAAAGTGGAATTCTGTTTCCCAAGTGGAGAGGTCACTGTCCTAAGCTTCTGGTTTTTTTTGTGCAGCTGTTTTCAGAGGTAATTCTGGGGACCTGTAAGTTTTTGACTGTTCCAAAGTGGTATGATCTGGGAGGAAGTGTGTTTACTACTCTCCTGTGCACTGGTTTGTGAGTGACCCTGAGCACTCTTTTCAATTCTGGAACTATGACCAGGATGCTTGATCCTTTGTGGCCACAAACTCTGCTGTTCTAGTGCTCCTCCTCACACTGGGACTAAGACCCAGGACTGGAACCCAGATCCAAGTATAGGCAATGCAACACAGTCTTACCCCTGGTGCCAGCAAAAGGACCCTTGTAAATCTCCTTCTGACCTGTTGTCTGACCCCCTTGCCATTTGTGGGGTGAGAGACCTGGAAGCCACTACACAGCTGCCACTGATTCAGTCACTCCAAGGCTTGCTCCGAGTTTGCTGGGGTTGGGTCTGTGTGGGTGTGGCCTGCACTGGACTCTGCTCCCCTCTCATTCTGGTGCAACAGACCTTTCCTCCTGACTTTGTAAGTTGTCTTGGGCTGGGAAATTGTTTCACCCCATCTTTTTGTGGGTTCTGCTGTTCTACAATTTGTTTAGAGTCATTAATTAAAAGTATTTGGAGGGGTTTTGGGGAGAGCTCAAGTGAGTCCCTGCCTTTACTCTGCCATTTGGCTCTGCTTCCAGGAATTCTTATTTATATCTTTTTTTTTTTTTAAGCATCACCAGTTTCTTTTGGGATACTTCTCCCTCCTCCCCCAAAGAATTATCTCATATAACAAACAGAATTTATTTTTTTGTGGGACATTTTCTCTTCTCCAATCCTTCAGCTAGGTGGCACAATGGATAGAGCACTGTGCCTGGAGTCAGGAAGATCTGAGTTCAAATCCAGCCTCAGACATTTACATGTGTGACCCTTGGCAAGTCATTTAACCCTGTTTGCCTCAGTTTTCTCCCCTGTAAAAGGAGCTGGAGGAGGAAATGGCAAATCACTCCAGTATCTTTGCCAAGAAAACCTCAAAAGGAACCACAAAGAGTTGGACATGACTGAAAATGACTGCACAAGAAAAACAGTCCTTCAGAATCTCCCCAGTTCTTCATGGTCTTTCAGAAATCACAGGCAGTGGCTGACCAGTCACCCTGGCAATCTCTTCCCTGTGAATGTAATAGATCCTCTCTGTTTAAGTCACACTCATTACATTTAGAGCTGGAAGGGACTTTGGAGACTATTTAATACAATCCTGTCATTTAACAGAGATCATTGAAACCCAGAGAGTCCAAATACTTTGCGCAAGGTCACAGAGCTAATAAGTGGCCACATCTCTGCCTCTTGACATCCATCTTTATCTTTAAGGCTCGTTCAGCTGTTGCTTCATTTATAAAACCTTCCTTGTCCTTCCTCTCTTTGTCACTGCCCCCCAGATAGAACCCTTACCTAATGTCTCATTTATCTCTTCTTGCCCTGGCTTTATTATATCTTTTTTTTTTTCATGTGTGTGTGACTCCATGTCTTGGCTCAGGGCATTTTCTCTGGCTGTCCCCCATGCCTGGAATGCTCTCCCTCCTTCACTCTACCTACTGACCTACTAAAATCCCACCTTCTACGGGAAGCCTTTCCCAACCCTTCTTAATTCCAGGGTCTCCTTCTGTTAATTATTTCCTACTTATCCTGTATATAGCTTGCTTTGCATACATTTGTTTGCATGTTTCTCCCTACCCCTTATTAGATTGTAAGCTCCTTGAGGGCAGGGGCTGTCTTTTGCCTCTTTTTGTATCCACCACCCTGAGCACAGTGCCTGGCACATAGTAGGTGCTTAATAAATGTTTGTTGATTGACTGATTGATCAGCATAGGGAGCTTCAACTCCCTTTACTAGTGCAGGATGACACCTCTGCAACTTTATGGTTTTAGAGAGTTGCCTGGGGCACTGAGAGTCCAGATGATTTGCCTAGGGATACACACCACTATATGTCAGATGTGGGACATGAACTCAAGTCTTTGTGGCTCCAAGACCAGCTTTCTAGCTACTTCTGTATTGTTTTTCACTTATCACAGATTTTCTTGAATTATGTTTATTTGTACAATGTGACCCAAAAGTTTGAATACATGCAGTTTTAAGCTATTCAATCAATCAATCAACAAACATTTATTAAGCACCTACTATGTGTCAGACACTGTACTCCATACTACATGGATACAAAAAGAGGGAAAAGACTGTCCCTGCCCTCAAGGAGCTTACTATCTAATGTGGGGTAGGGAACAACATGCAAACAAAACATAGAAAAAAAGCAAACTATATGTAGGATGAATAGGAAATAATTAACAGAGGGAAGGCACTGGAAATAAGAGGGGCTGTGGAAGACTTCCTGTAGAAGGTGAGATTTCAGATGGGACTTAAAGGAAGCCAGGGAGGTCAGTGGTTGGACAAGTTTAAACTTTAAGCTGTCCCCAAAGTCTGAATGTGATTGTAAAATTGCAGCCAGACTTTTGGGATTCCCTTATACTTATATTGCAGTCCCTTTCAGAATTGGGACTTCTTTTGGGGAACCACAGTGTCTTGCAAATGTGTGTCAAACTGAATTGATACTATCCTGACCCACCTGCGGAGTGAGATTTCTGGGCATCCACAAGGTGGCAGGATGGAGCAAGCTGGCCAGTTCACTGAACAGTCATTTTTAGCCAAGAGAAACATAATGTAGGAGTGAGTGCCCTCTGGAGGAGAAAAGAATCCTGAGTGGCAGTCCCCTGTTGAGTGGGAAAGGGGCGTTTAAAGAGTGTTTGCTCACTGTTGAATAAGAGCTAATGTCTTACCAAAGTATTAGTGGTCAGCCTGTCATGTGAAAGACAGATTAGACTTTTTCTGCTTGTCCTCAGAGGGCAGAACTGAGAGCAAGGGGTGGACAGCACAGAAAGGCAGGGAAAGCTTCCTGATGAAGAAAGAGATCCCACAGTGAAATGGGCTGCCTCCAGAGGTGTGGGTTCCTCCTCCTTGGAGGTCTTTGAGCAAAGATGACTGGATGATCATTGGACAGTATGTAGTAGGGATTCCTTTTGGTAGGTTGGGTTGGATGGCTGTGGAGACTTCTCCTAGCTCTGAGATTCTGGGATTCTGAGATGACTGGGGCAGAGTGTCTACTTAGGTTGGGAATTTGGACTGTGTGACTGGGAGTCATATAGACCTTGATCTAGAAGGAGCTTTAGAGAGCATTTAGTTCTACACTTTCATTTTACAAGAAGGAAACAGGCCGAGTGAGGGAAGGTGGCTTACCCAAGGCCACGTGATGAGTTAGGGAAGAGCTAGTACTAAAACTCAGGTCTTCTGATTCCTCAGCCAGGCTTCTTTCTGCTGCACCACTGTGTTTCTGGATTGGACTGGATGGCCACTGAGACCCCATCCAAATTCTAAAATTTGGTGATCCCTCAAGGAGTCCTAGATTGGAGTTAGGAGACCTGGCTTCTATTGTTCTACTCCTGGTTCTGTCACTAAGGTGCTAGAATTTTGGCAAATGACAAGTCTGTGTTTCAGTATATCCATCTGTAAAATGGGCGTAATATTTACCTTACTTATACTGTAGGGTTCTTGTGAGGATCAGTCTAGAAAAAAGTATGAACATGCTTTGAAGAGTATTATGAGTGTGAGGTTGTATTAGTCCTCTCCCTTCTACTTCTTCCCTTTTTTCTCTCCTTCATGGCATTATGGGTAGAGAGATAGCCGATGATGATGATGATGATGATGATGATGATGATGATAATGACATCTTATGTGTTTTAGGCACTGCAAAAATGCTATCTAATTTGTCTTTACAACAACCCTGGGAGGTAAGTGCTGTCTTTATCCCAATTTTACAGTTGAGGAACCTGAGGCAGGCAGAGGTTGTCTTGATCAAGACATAGCTAGTTAGTATATGAGGCTAGATTTGAACTCAGATCTTCCTGATTCCAGATGCAGTGCTCTATCTACTGTACCACCTAACTGCCTCAAGTTACTAAGACCTGGGTTCAAGTCTTTCCTCTGACACATATTGGCTGTGTAACCTAGAATAAGTCACTTTGTGTTTCCAGGCCCTAATTGCAGAAAAGGTGCTAATCTGCAATGATGGAGAGAATTTCCTCCTCTAGGAGTTCCTTATATAATGAAATCACAAATCTAGTCACTATTTCTTATATATCTATCTATAAAATGCATTTTTTATATAAAATTATATATATTGTATATTTACTTATCTGTTTATATGCTATTTCCCTCCAGTAGAATATAAGCTTCTGGAGGGCAGGCACTATTCCAGCTTTGTCTATGTATCACTAACACCTACCATGATTCCTGGCACATAACAGGGAGCAAAGTGAAGCAGTGGATAGAGAGATGGACCTGGAGTCAGGAACACTTGAGTTTAAATCCTGCCTTAGGCATTAACTAACTGTGTGACCCTGGGCAAGTCACTTACCTGCTGTCTGCCTCACTTTCCTCATCTGTAAAATGGGAGTAATAATAGCAGACCTTCTAAGGGTTGTTGTGAGGATTAAACGAGATATTTGTAAAGTGCTTTGCAATCCTTAAAGTGCTATCTAAATGCTGTATGTTGTGAATATTGTTGAATGAATGATGGTTATTGACATGTTTCCTATAGAACTAGCCTAGAACTAGCCTAGAGTCTTGAGAGGTGGAAGTTTCCATAGTTGAAAGAGCTCTGGAAGTTCAAACCCTTGACTGTGATCCTTTCACCTCTGTGAGCTTCAGTCTCCTCCCGTGTGAAATGAAGATGGTGATACCAGTTGCTCTATCTACCTCATTTGCCTTTGGCAAAGTACTCTGTAAACCTAGCATGCTATTGAAATGTAAATAGTAGATATTAGCAGTATCAGGGCCCCATTCTAGTCCCCTGTTCATCACCTTGTTCCATGACCTGGTCCCAGATCCGCCATTTAAATTCAGTTCAACAAACATCTGTAAAGTCTCTACCACGAGTAAGAAGAGAATGTGCCATATTGTGGAGATACATCCTTACTTCTTATCTAATCCCTGTATGTTATAATCGCAAAATCCTTCACCATTCTGGGTTTCTTTTTTTTTTCTTTTTTGGTCAGTCAACCAGCATTTATTAAATCCTTATGGTATGCCAAGTACGTCAGGGCATAGAAAAGCAAGAGAGTCTCTGCTCTCAAGAAGCTTACAGTCTAATGGAGGAGACAATACAGGTAGAGAGGGGGAGTAACATCCAGGGAAGGGCTTCATGCCCTGGGGAATCATAGGGATTGTGAGTGGTGCCCCCATTGCATCCCATTGCCTCTGAGATGAGGAAGAAATGATGAGGGGGTGGGGTAGGACAGTGAAGAAGAGGTTATATGGGAGAATCCCCTGCCTGGGGCATGGGAACCCTGGCTGTATTCATGGGGAAGGAGCAAGAAGGGAGGAGGATGAGTTGATTTTGATTAGAGCTATTCACAAATTACACTAAATTGCTGAGATAAATGATTGTTAGTCCTCTGAAAGCTCATATCACCAGATTTTCCAAGAACAGCTGATATGAGGGAAAGTATATTTGATTTCATAAAAGGTCAGATTATTCTGGACTTATGAACTGAATTTTTATACCTAGCATTGTGTATCGACATTCATTACAGAAATTGCTTCTGTGCAGAATAGAGACAACCTGGGATTTCTAGGCTCCCTGCCTCTAATATTTGCACTCTGGAGTAATAACAGCTCACATTTATATCGAATTTAAGGTATGCGAAGCACTTTACAAACATCACTTCATTTGTGACTGACAAAGGACAGCTGTCCCACGCAGGATTTGAACCCAGATCTTCCTTACTCCATCTGACATGCTTGCTACCTCTGTAGTCACCAGGGCTACTTAAATGACAGATTTCTATTCTGGAATGCATTCCAGGAGCAGAATGAGGAACCTCAGTTGAAAAGCTTTCATGGAATGTAGGAACATCTTGGGTGGGGTGGGAGAGTGGGGAATGACTTTGGTCCAAATCTTGCCTCCACTACTAACTACTTGCGTGAGCTTGGGCAAGGTATTTCTTGTGTCTGGGCCCAGACTTCCTTGTATCTAAAAAAGGGGGTTTGTCTTAGATCAGTGGTATTAAATTTAAGTAGAAACCAGGGTCCCGTGTACCATACATAAGGATCTGTATATTGACTTAGAAAACTACATATTAACATTATCTATGTTCTGTTGTATTTTTATTTATTTTGTTAAATATTTCCCAATTACATTTTAATCTGTTCACACTCAGGAATGTTGTGGGCCATTCCAGGAAGCATGTTCGACACCCCTGGTTTATATAATCTCTGAGGTCCCTCTGGTATCTAATGTCTAAAGTCTAAAAAATGATTCTATGAATTTTAGACAGGACAGGCTTGTTCTCTTGATGTCTTGAGAGGACAGCTGTTCCATCATCTCTCACTTTCCATATCCGGGCTCTGTGAATACCGGGTTGTCTGTGCTACCATACTAAGTTAGCCAGGAAAGCTGAACTACAGAGACAGGAAGGCAGCTTCAGGCTTGAGCCTTGAAGACTATATACCCTTTCCCATTCTGACACTGTCAGCAGCTAGCGGATAAAAGCATGAAGAGGTAGGTCCTCTGGGCTGGTGTTGGTAAGCTGGAACTGTCCACTCTAGTTGTAGAGGTTGTTGTGTTTGAGGGAAGGAGAAAGCCAGAGCCAGGTGAGACTGTTGTGGCCCCAGAGAATCTTTTGTTTCCAGGTAGGTCTCCCTGTGTTTCTCTGTGTTCTTCTATGTTGTTTATGTCTGTGGTGAGGTCTTGTATGAGGAGCCTGAGGTCTGCTGAGAGCCAGCTGTGTCCTTGACCACATAATCTAAGCCCTTTGACTGTTCTCTTGGGTGAGCCTCTGCCAGAGGCCACAAGCCCTTGGCATTCAGGGTTGGGGACACGCTGGGTGGATTAGAAATGATAATGCATAGTGGAATTAGCATTGCTCATCTGGACCTCAGTTTCTTTCTCTGTAAAATGGGGGAGATGCCTTAGGCAGGGGGTTGCACCGCATTGGAGAGGTTTAAGCCAAAGCTGAATGACATCTTTGTAAACACATTATTTTTTATTCATTCACTATTTATTAAATGCCTATGATGTACCAGGAACTGTTACAAGTTCTTTTTCAGGTACACAGTGGATTAGATGCCCACAGATGTTCCTTCTAACTCTGAAATTATTCTTCTTGATTAAAATTCTGTGATTCTCTGACCTGTTATTTTGGAAAGACTGTTGGAGCATTTGGGCTACAGTCCTGACTCTTCCACTTACTACTGCATGACCTTGATCAAATCATCCTTGTTGGGCCTCAGTTTCCTTATTTGCTTTTTATAGCATTTGGACTAGATGACCTCTGAGGCCCCTTTAAGCTTTAAATCTATGATTCTACCTTCTTCTAAAGGTCTTTTAGCTTGAATTCTTGTAGCCCTACAAATGCTATTATCCTTAGGAAAGATTTTATACCCCTCCTCAACTCTACAGTCCATTCCTGCCCACTTGTGCTACTCTCATTGTAATGTCAGTCTTCTAAGTCATGCAGCCCATTTGATCCCTTCCTAATTCCATATCCCTCATCAGAAGCCTAAGCTTTTAATTACTTTAGGCTTGGTAATCCCATTCTCACATGAAACAATATTATGTTGCTAATTGAATCCAAATAAAATAGTGTGTACTTCTGTGCCCCCTCTTCTTCCATCCTTCTCCCCTTCCTCTGAGCCTCCCTCCTTCCTCCACCAAGATGACTGCCATTCATGACTTGGAAAACAAAATGGCTTCATCAGGCGACAAGAACTCTGGGAAGTTGGCATTGTTGTTAATATCATCATTGGTACCACAACAATCCCAGGCCATCGTTCCTAATTGTAAAGGGAGCTGCTTCCATATTTCAGGAAGCCAATTCAGATATTTAAATTCCCTCTGAAGATGGATGGGCTTCATCCTAGGGGAGCCCTGGGCTGACATTATACAGGAAATGAAGTAGATGCATTGCCTAGGAGCCTGCCTTATTGATGGCTGAGTGATAATTAACTTTTAATTGCAAGCCATATTGATTTCATGACAGTGACTTAGAATGCCCATGGAGCCTGTAGGTGAATTACTTCTCAAACCACTCCCCAGCCTCCCCAAATGAGCATGTCTACTCACTCAGAGGGCTGAGAAGAGAACCTGGCACTCAATTCTGCCCTATGAGTGGCATCCCTTTGTGGAAATAGGGCTCGACTGCAGAGCCTGAGGTCAAGATTATTGGATCTTCAGACCCTGGAGAATGGAAGCTCCCAGAGGGCAGGAATGATTTCATTTTTTTGTCTTTATATCCCTAGAGCTTGGCTTATCAATCAACTAATGAGCATTCATGAAACACCTACTGTGTACTAGGTGCTGGGGATACAAGAACACACAAAAAGGCAGCAGTTTCCTATTTCAAGGAGTTTACATTTTTTGTGAGTGAGATAATGAGGAGCAGAATGGAAGTATGGATGGAGAAAGCAAGGAAGACTTGGATTCCAAGTCCTGCCGTTGACACGTAGAGATGCATGAGCCTGGGTAAATCACTTAACCTCTGAGTGTTTTAAGCAACCCTCTCAGATGAGTAGTTGGAGAGAGGGTGGCAGCCTCCATTGTTAGGGTGTGTCTGTATAAGGGTTCTCTCTACTGGTAGTTTCCTCTATCAATAAAATCACAGGTCAAGTCCCTAAAGCCTATGGATTAAATATGAAAATCAAATTAAATACAAAATATGCACTTAATACAAGAAATACACTTAGCCAGTACTTGATAGTCAAGTCATGTCAGGCATTTATTAAGCACCTAGTATGTATGGTCCAGGTATTATGCTAAGTGCTAGGGATATAAAGAAAGGCAAAAAACCTGGAAAATAAAGCAACCACCTCCCTTTGAAAACAGACACAGTCCCTGGTCTCAAGGAGCTCGTAGTCTAACGGTGGGGGGGAACAACATGTGAACTACGTACAAACAAGAAATCTCCAGAGTTAAGTTGGAGGTCATCTCTAAAGGAAGGCAATAACTTTGAAGGGGATGAAGAAGGGCTTCTTACAGAGGGTGGAGTTTTCCCTAGGACTTGAAGGAAGCCAGGAGGCAGAGGGGAGGAGGGAGAGGATTCTAGATATGGGTGATATCCAATGTAAATGTTTGGATTTAGGAGAAGGAGTGTCTTGTTCGAGGAATAGCCAGGAGGCCAAGGTCAGTGGATTTCATAGTATGTTGTAGGCTGTCGGTGTAAGAAGACTGGAAAGGTAGGAGAAGGCCAGGTTATGGAGGGCTTTAAAACCAAAGAGGATTTTATATTTCATCCTGCTGGCAATAGGGGGCTATTTGAGTTTATTGAATAGGGTCTTGGTCTGACTTGGTCAGACCTGTGCTTGAGGAAGATCATTGTAATAGCCGATTAGAGGGAAGACTGGAATGGGGAGAGACTGTAAGCAGGCTGAGCCACTGGCAGGTGTGAGGTGAGGGGGCCTGTACCAGGGTCATGGCAGTGTCAGAAGAGAGAAGGGGGTGTATTCAAGAGATACTGCCAAGGTGAAACGGACAGGCCTTGGCAAGAGATTGGAAATGGGGGGTGAGAATAGAGGGGATCCAAGGATGACACCTAGTTGTGAGCCTGGAGGACTGGGAGGATGAGGGTGTCCTCCATGGTAAGCAGGGGAATTAGAAAGAGGGCATACGTAGTAATGGGTGAGAGTTTCTGCTCCCTCTCCGAAGTCTCATTCATTCGTCAAGGCCCAGCTCAAATGCTGTAGTTTCTAGGAAGCCTTCCTTGATCCTGAGCTGGAAGAAGACTCCCCTCCTCTGAACCTTGGAGAACCTTATAGCTCCTTTAGAGTGCTTATCAGGCCAATGATTTATAGTTACTTATGTTCCTGTACTATACTTTCAAGTAGATTGCGAACATTCAGGTGATGTTAAGAGAGGCTCAGGGTCCAGGACAAAGTGGGGTAATAGTCTTCTGTTTGGGCCAAGCCACATCTGGATTGTTGTCTTTAGGAAGACTCAAGTTCAAATCAGACTGTAGATGCTTAGTTATGTGACCCTGGACAAGTCATTTAACCTTCGTCTACCTCATCTGTAAGATGGAAATTATTATAGCACTTGCCTTTCAGGGTTGATGAGAGGATTAAATGAGATAGTATTTGTAAACCTTAAAGCTCTATATAAATGATAGCTATTATTTTGGGTTGGGTTGATTTCTCTGTGTTCCTCTGAATTCTGTATGTCCATAGGGAGGTCTTGGGAAAAATGCTGAGAAGCTGGAGGGTCTCCGGAGGAGGGAGGTTAAGATAGTGAAGGACCTTGAGACTAGAGCTTTTGAGAACTGATGAAAGGCACTAAGGCTGGTTAGCCTAGAGGGGAGTAATAATGACTGATCTGAAGGGCTGTAATATAGGAGAAGGGATAGGCTTGAGGTACTGTGGAAAGATTGGAGGCACAGCTGGAGATTGGACCCCAGCTGGGCCACTTACTACCTGTGTGACCTTCAAGCAATGCACTGCACCCCTATGGCCCCCAGTGTCCTCACTTATAAAGCAAAGGGGCTTGACCTCTGAGGTTCCTTTAGCTCCAACACTGCAATCTTTCGGACATGATGCTTAGGATCATGGGAGTTAGAGCTGGAAGACCACCCTCCTCTCTCCACTTAGTGGTCCACTGAGCCTTTCTAAAGCTCATGTCTGACCATGTTACTGCTCTCCTCAAACACTCCAGTGGCTCCCTATCACCTCTATGATCACATATGGTGCCCTCTGGCATTCGAAGCCTTTCATAACCTGCCCCTCTGCTATCTTCTAGTCTTCTCATACCTAAATCCCCAACTATATACTCTGATCCTGTGACCTTGGAGAGAAGCATTTATTATGTGCCTGTTGTGTGCCACGTCCTGCGCTAACTAAACACCCTCTATATAATGTCCCAACATATCGAAACTTGACATATGGATCATCTCTACCCCTATATACAACCAGAAACAGAAAAAAGAAACAGAAAGAGAAGCAAGAGAAACAGACAGAAAAGAGAGAAAGAGACATTGAGAGAGATGTGGAGGGATAAAGAGAGAGAGAGATAGAGAGGAAGTGAGAGACAGAGACGGAGAGCTATAGAGACAGAGATACATAGATATAGAAAGAGAAGAGAGATAAAGGAGAGAAAGACAGAAAGAGATGTAGAGACACAAAGAGAGGGGGGAGAGAGACAGACAGATAAAAGAGATAGACAGAGACAGATTGAGAGAGAGATGTGGAGGGATAAAGAGACAGAGACAGAGAGAGATGTGGAGAGATAGAGACAGAGACAGACAGACAGAGAGACAGAGAGACAGAGAGAGGGAGAGAGAGAGAGACAGAGAGAGATGTGGAGAGATAAAGAGACAGAGAGAGACAGACAGACAGAGAGACAGAGAGAGGGAGAGAGAGAGAGACAGAGAGAGGGAGAGAAAGAGAGAGAGGGAGGGAGGGAGAGAGAGAGAGAGAGAGAGAGAGAGAGAGAGAGAGAGAGAGAGAGAGAGAGAGAGAGAGAGAGAGAGGAGAGAGAGAGAGAGAGAGAGAGAGAGAGAGAGAGAGAGAGAGAGAGAGAGAGAGAGAGAGAGTCTTCTTTCTTCCTCCTGAGTGTCTGAGTTTCCTCTCAGCTCCTCCATGGTCACTGCGTCCCCAGAGGCTTCCTTTGGCCTACATGGCACTGCAGATGCCAGTTCTTAGAGGAATGACCAGGCTAGATCCTCCCCGGGAGGCTCTGTGTCCTGAAGTATCTCCAGTGCTCCCTCACGACTCCCTCCTTAACTCAGAGATGCATCGCAGCTGTTTGAGACTGTTCAGAAACTGAAATGCATTTTTTTTCCTTCCCTGGTAAAAATGTCAGACTTCTATGTTGGGAAGGGGTGTGCGTTATTAAAGGGCAGGTTTGCTTGGAATTTAGCATCCTTGGGGGAAAAAAGGTAAAGAAAAAAAGGGAGAAGAAGGACAAAAGCCTGCCCTCCTCTCTTCACTTCCCTCTCCCCCAATTTGACTACTCTGTAGTGTGTTCCTTCGGAAAAGTTCACACTTGCATAAAATCAATTACAGAAGCTACATATTCTCAGCTAAAAGAAGAAGGTCCCCAGGCCTTGGGATGCATGCCTCCTCCCCACCCCCAGCTATTCCAGGCCTGAGTGGGGGCAGCCTGTGGCCTGCCCAGCGGGCCACAGGTGTAAAGGGGAGTGTGAGATTGTGCTTATGGGTGTTAGGCAAATGTGAGAGGCTCGACCTGGAGCCAGGAGAGGCTGGGGTTAAATCCCCAAGCTGTACCACTTAGTGTTTGATCTTGGCAGGCCCCTCTGAACCTTCCCTTCTTCCCATTCATGCAGCGTAGATCTTGCCTATATGTTGTTACCCCGCTCCGGCCCCCGCCCCCGCCCCCGCCCCCGGTATTAGATTGCCCAATTCTCTTGGGTAGGGACTGTTCTTACCTTTATTTTCCTGCTTACCACAGGGCCTGGCACACAGTAGGTGTTTTCTAAATGCTTGTTGGCTGATTGCCCTACACATTTGTAAAATGGGGTTAATAATTTGCAGTATTCTTTTCCATCCGCTTTCTAGTAGGTACAACACCGGCCTTGGAATCAGGAAGATATGCCTTGAATTTTGCCCGAGACATTTAATAGGTAGCTGTGTGACAGAAAACCATCTGACCTTTCTGAGACTCACTTTCCTTATCTGCAAAAGGGGGATAATGCCACATCCCTCGCATGGGTGTTGTGAAAGTCAAATGAGATAATGTATGTGAAGTCTTCAGAACCCATAGACATACTAGCTTCTTTCTACCCCATCATGATAGATCTGGGCAGCAATAGGATTGTGTGTTTTTTCATTCATTCGTACATTCATTCATTTTCATTCATTCATTCATTCATTCATTCAAGGAGCATTTATTGAGAACTCACTATGTGTCAGGCACTCTGCTAGGTGAAGCTAGTGACTTTAATACCACTACCATAGATTTTCTGTCAGCCTGAAGGCTGGAAATTCTCTCTGTGTCTTATTCTAGAGCTCAAAAACTGGGGCCAGCTAGGCACAGCGCCAGCAGGGTGTGCCTCCTTGGTTTCTCCTGTGGTTCTCTCCCTGACTGCTCCATCATTTGGAGTTTAAATATCAGTTTGGAACCGAATTGCTGTAGACCTGGGCTCCCCAGTGGGCTCAGCTCCTGCCAGGTCCCCTTCCCCCTAGGGGGGACTGGTGTGCGTTTCTCTCTCCCGGTAGCTAATTTATCACATAGAAAGTAATTTGCTTGGAGAGTCCAAATTAAAAGCCTCTTTACCCTTTTCATTAATCAAACCTTGAAATGGTCCCGAGTCCATACCTCCCCAAAGGTCTGCTGAACACCAGGTGCCTTCATTCCTATTTGCTTTCCTTTCTCTGCTAGTCTGGTGCCTCATTCTTCACAATTCAGTCCTTATTCACGGCTTCTGCAAAGATCTTTGCCTTGCTTCATCACTGCCTGCTGTGGTTAGGGAGTGCCTTTCTTTGGACCGTGGCTTTGGATATTGGAGTTTTCAGCCTTTAGCATCTCAGAGCTAGAAGGGACCTCAGAGGACATTTAGTATGACCTGTGTGTGAACAGGAATTCCTTCTACTCCATCCCCAAACCAGGGGGCCCTCCATCCTGTGTGGGAAGAAAGACCTCTATTAAGGACAATCCTGCCATGTCTGGAGGCAGCTGGTTCCATATTGGGGCAGCTGTAATTATCAGAAAGTTTATCCTGACATCCTCTTATTTGCATCTTTGTACCTTCTACCCATTGACCCATATTCTGCCCTTTGGGGCCAAGAGGAAAGACTAAGCCCTTTCCCATGTGATGGTGCTATAGGTACTTGAAGACAGATCTGCCATACCCACCCTTTCTCTTTGAATCTCCTCTACTCCAGGACAAACATTTTCTGTTCCGTCAACAAGTCCTCATATGGAATGACTTTGGGACCTTTCACTGTCCTGGACTCCCTCCTCCCAGCTTCCCTTAAACCCTGTCCTGCTCCATCTTAATTCTAGCGCCTGCCGATCTGTTGGTTATCTCCAAGTTAACCTGTGTTGTGGCTTTTCTTGCACATAGTTATTGACATCTTGTCTCCATCATTACACTGTGAGCTCCTGGAGGGTGGGGACTGTCTTTTGCCTTCCTCTGTATGCCCAGCACTTAGCACAGTGCCTGGCACACAGTAGGTGCTTAAGAAATACATGTGGATTTGAAATGTTTGTTGATGCTCTAGGACATTGTCTTTTTTGCTTCATATTTTTGCCTTAAAATTGTTACATCCATTTGGCTGGTGCCATGAAAAGACTATTGGATTTAGAATCAAAGGACATGAGTTTTAATCGTGACTTGGCTCTGCTACTTCTTGTCTGTGCCACTATGGGCAAGTCATTTCATAGGAAACATTTCTCCCTCTTCCTCTCTTTCTCTATTTCCTCTCCTCTCTCTTTCTTCTTCTCCCCCTCTGCCCCCCTATGTCCCTCCTTCTTCTCTCTCCCCCCTCTCCTCTCCCTTCCTCCTCCTCCTCCTCCTCCTCCTCCTCTCCTCCTCCTCCTTCTTCTTCTTCTTTCTTCTCTTCTTCTTCTTCTTCTTCTTCTTCTTCTTCTTCTTCTTCTTCTTCTTCTCTCTCCTCTTTCTCTCTCTCCCTCCCTCCTCCCTCTCTCTCTCTCTCTCTCTCTCTCCTCTCTTCTCTCTCTCTCTTCTCTTTTTTTCTTTTCTGAGAGAGAGAAAGACAGAGAGGAAGGAGAGAGAAAGAAAGAGAAAAGAGAGGACATAGAGAGAGGAGGGAGGGAAAGAGAGAGAGAGATAGAGAGGAGAGGGAAGGAAGAAAGGAGAGAGAAAGAGAAAAGAGAGGACAGAAAGACACACACAGACACAGAGATAGAGAGAGAGAAGGGAAGGAGGGAAGGAGAGAGAGAGAGAGAGACAAAGATAGAGACAGAGAGACAGAGAGTTCATAGTAGATGTGGAAGAATGGATAGAAGACTGTCCTCGAAGCCAAGAAAATCTGGATTCAAGTCCTTTCTCTGACACATTCTGTCTGTGTGACTCCAAGCAAGTCACTTAACATCTCAGTGCTCTAGACTGAGAATACACTAGAAACTCCCCCCTCCATTGGCTTCTCCCTCTGTGTCCTCTGGATCCATCGGGATCTTCTCTAGTTCTATTGCTCCAGATTAATGATGCCTTCAGACATCACTCAGTTCCGAGTCATTATGAGGGTCTTTGCTGCTTCCCTACAAGGTGTGTGTGTGTGTGTGTGTGTGTGTGTGTGTGTGTGTGTGTGTGTGTGTGAGGGGTTGTAGTGGTGGCGGTCCATCTTATGCAGAGTCTTCTTCCCACTTCTTTATTAGTTACAGTACTGTTTCTCTGCAGGGCCGTTTGGATCTCTGAGTTGGGCATAACAATCCCAAGACACAGGCTCAAAGAAAGTCCTCTGGGCTGGTACCACCACCAGTCTAGCAGCCTTTTGGCTAACTATTTAATTCATTTTCATCTCTTAGTAGCTTTTAAGTCTTTCCGCCTTGAATGGGCCTCTGCTCTTCTCTCTGGTGACACCCATTTCCCTGACTTCTCTTCCCCCCACTTCTTTTCCAGTTCTAGAGCCAAAATCAAACCTGGTGCTGACATTCTTTATTCTAAGGAGCCTCTCAGTTCTGACTTTCTGTATTCTAAGGCTACTTCCAGCGGTGACATTCTGTTACATGGCCCCTCCCAGTTTTGACATTCTGTGTTTCAAGGTCTCTCCCCAGCTCTGACATTCTCTTTTCTAAGCTCCTTCCAAGCCCTCACAGTCTCTCTTTTAAAGACTCTTTCCATCTTGGACCTTCTACACTCGAAGGTTCATCCTAGTTGAGACATTTTCTGTTCTGTGGCTCCTCTGAGCTCTGACTGCCTCTGTTCCATGGTCCCTCAGTGGCCCCTCTGAGATCTGACATTCTCTGTTCCATGGCCTCTCTGAGCTCTGACAGTCTCTGTTCTGTGGCCCCTCTGAACTCTGATAGTCTCTGTTCCATGGCCCTTCTGAGCTCTGACTGCCTCTGTTCCATGGTCCCTCTGTGGCCCCTTTGAGCTCTGACATTCTCTGTTCCATGGCCCCTCCATGGCCTCTCTGAGCTCTGACAGTTTCTATTTCATGGCCCCTCTGAACTCTGACAGCCCCTGTTCTATGGCCTCTCTATGGCCTCTGAGCTCTGACCACTTCTCTGTTCCCTGGCCACTCTGAGCTCTGACAATCTGTGTTCCATGGCCCCTTCCTGGTCCCTCCAAGCGCTGACAGTCTAAAGACTATCTAAAGACCCTTTCCAGCTCGGACCTTCCTCCCACCTCTGACACTATCTCTTCTAAGGTCCTTTCTGGCTCCATCATCCTGTGATTGCGTTTCTGTGACAGTAGGTGAAATCTTAGCACACAAAATCTATGAGGCCAAGAACCCTGAACTGATGGACAGTGGGTGAGAGGTGCTGGGGTTGATGTGATTGGGGGGAGGCAGTAGAGAGCTGCCCGAGGATTTCGTGCCCAGAGAGAAGGGGGGCTTGCAATGGCAGTGCCACGTTTCCATCTTCCTGTGAACCTGACACATATGGAGACAGTTAATGTGGAACTGCCACACTGACAGTTGCTTTATAGAGCATATGTGAGGGTCTGGCTGCCTTTATTAAACTTTGTAGCAGCAATATTTCAGTGCGTGCAAAGTGTTTCACAGTAAAGCTTCGTTTCTAGGGTAGATTCTGTCTGTTCTAGGGGTGGCTGAGGGAGCCGCAGAAATGAAGATTGCAACTCATATTCCTAGAGTGTTTTTCTTACCACTCCTCTTTAAGGTGGGAGTAGCTTAAGCAGCCTGTTTACCATTTTGCAGATTCTGAAACTGAGGCTTAAGAAATAAGCTAATGAGAAGCAGTGTGTCATAGTGGATGGCGAGCTGGCCTCTGAGCCTGGAGGACCTGGATTCAGGTCCTACCTCTGATACATTCTGGGTGTGTGATGCTCAGTGAGTTACTTCACCCAAGTCTAAGCCTATAAGTTTCAGATCCACATCGGTGAAAGAGAGTTTCCAGCCTATACCAATTAAACCAGAAATTTAAATTTCCCCCTGCTTCCCAGTAGATGACTTAGATAGCATTTTAAGTTTTTCAAAGCAATTTCCATTCCTTTTCTCATTTGGTCTTTGCACAAGCCTGAGGAGTTGGGCATGATTATTATCCCCATTTTGCAGATTCAGAAACTGAGGCTGAATGTCTTACCTTACACATCTGGCAAATTGTAGATTTGGGATTTGAACCCAGATTTCCTTGAACCCCAAATCCAGTATTCTTATCAGTGTACCTTGTTGCCTCTAAACCCCCCCCCCCATCAAGGCAGCTGTTGTGACCTAATGGGAAGAGTTCTTGGTTTGGAGTCGGAGGACCTGGGTTCAGATTCCTTTCTGAGAAACCCTGGCCAAATCATTTAGGCCTCAGTTTTTTACTTAGTTGAATGTGGGGTGGGAGGGTGGGGGAAATTGGACTAGATGATCTCAAAGGTTCCTTCTGGCTTTAAAGCCTATGATATTTGCCTTGAGAAGGTGCTGGCTGAGTTGATCTGTCCACGGGCTCCTAGAAATCAGTTCTGCAGAAGTAGAAATAGTGTTGAGGTTTGCTAATTCTGACCCTGGTATATCACAATGAAGAGCACTCCCCTCTTCTCCCCACCTCCGCTTTGCATTTATTAAATACTTAACTGCACCAGGCACTGTGCTAAATGCAGTAGATAAAAATACAAGCAAAAATAAAGATGGTTCCTGCCCTCAGGGAGTTTCTATTCTAATAGGGGAACATAACACATAACAACTGGAGAGGGGCAGACTGAGGGGTAGTAGCAAAGTCCAGAGAGTTAGAAACACAGATAGAAGAAGAAGGGAGGATGGCTGGCCTGGGCCCTGCCTTAAAGTGGAAGCTCCTGAAGGAGCTCACCAACGGGAGAAGGAGGCTGCAGGACAGAGGGCACTTCCAGGGTGAGAAGCAGGCACTGAAAGTATCAGGGCCTGGCCCTGTGGTTTCATTGATATGAGCATAGACTCTCGGCCTCAGTTTTCTCTTGTGTAAAATGAGGGGAACTGTATTGGGTGGTCCCTGGGGTCCCTTCCAGCTCTTCATCCGGGATCCTGGGATCCTTATTAGCTGTAAATTATCTAAATGGTCCCATGAACCATGATGCGGAAGCTCCCTCTATCGATGCAGGATGGTATTGTTTATGCAGCTTAGGACCTTAGCGCACTTCCTAAAATCACTGAGAAGCTAAATAACCTTTGGAAGGTCAAACAGAACCTTTAGGCCAGGGGTGGAGAACTTGTGGCCCAGTGGCCTTCTAGGTCCTCCGGTGCGGCCTTTTGACTGAGTTCAAGTTTTGCAGAACAAATCCTTGTATGAAGGGGATTTGTTCTGTCAAGTTTGGCTTCAGTCAAAACATCGCACTTGAGGACCTAGAAGGCCACATGTAACCTCGAGGCCTCAGGTTCCCCACCCCTGCTTTAGGCCATTTCTAAACCGTGCCACATGCACTGATCTTGTAGCCTTCAAATATAGGGGCACTGGGCCTCTGGGGCCCTAGGCTCTGACTGGTGTTCTTTCATCTTATCTAGTCTGCTTCCTAACCTACTCTGCCCTTTCTGGGCATTCCAAGCACTGGTGTTATGCTTGTAAACCCCCTCCCTCTTTCCCTATTAGGATCTAAGCTGCTTGAGGGTAGGGACTGTCTTGCTTGCTTTTTCCTATATCCCCAGTGCTTTTCACATGGCTTGGCACATTAAAGATTTTTTTTTCATTCATTCATTCTTCATTCATTTATTCATTCACAGCCTTTAGGTGTGAGAGTCAAGACAGAAAGCACTATTATCCCCATTTCACAGATGAGAAGACTGAGATTCAAAGTGGCAAAGCAATTATGCAGGAACTGGCAGAGCAAGGTCTTGAACCCCGGTTCCAAATACGTTGCTCTTTCCACTATATCATGCTGCGTCCTTATTTTATCCATGAGGGAAACTGAGGCTCAGAGAAGTGAGCTCAGTGCTACATAGTTAGGAAATAAACTTAATTCTGACTTCACATTCACTTTTTCCACCATGTAGGGTTGAAGACTTGGGTTGAAATCCAGAGTTGAAATCCAACTTCAGACTTAGTAGCTGTGTGAACCTGGGCAAGTCACTTAACCTCTGTCTGCCTCAGTTTGCTTATCTGAAGAATGGGGATAATAATAACACTTACCTCTCATGGCAGTTGTGAGGATTTAAATGAGGTGGTGCAGTGGATAGATCATTGGGCCTGTAGTCAGGAAGACTCATATTCCTGAGTTCAAATCCCAGCTCAGACACTTACCAGTTGTCTGACCCTGGGCAAATCACTTAACCCTGAATGCTGTAGTTTCCTTTTATGTAAGCTGGAGAAGGAAATGCCAAACTATGCCAGTATCTTGGCCAAGAAAACCCCACATGGGGTCATGAAGAATCAGACATGACTGAAAAACAACTCAACAACAATAATTTGTAAAGAGCTTAGCACAGTGTCTGGCACACAGTAGGAGCTTAATAAATGCTTGTTTCTTTTCTTCCTTCCTTACCATGTTGTCTTTGGTATATTCATCCTTCTAATTTGCGTAGGAATACGTGAAAAGGACTGGGCTAGATTATAAGATCAGAGAGCTAGAGCTAGCAGGGGCCTCAGGGTCTGTCTAGCCTAATCCTTTCATTTTACAGATGAGGAAACTGAGGCCCAAGAAGTTAAGTGACATGCTGTAAGTCACACAGGTAGTAATGTCAAAGGCAAATAAATCTATGTTCTCTGACTCTAGATCTATGTCTGTGATTCTATGAGAAAACAGCTTTTCTAGATATTTTGGAGGGGGAAAAGAGGAGGGCAATCAGGATGGTGAATGGTCTTCAGATAAGACCACAGATACATCAGTTGAAGGAACTGGGAATATTTAACCTGGAGAAGAGACAACTTAGTGAGCCCTTGACAGGCATCTTCAAGCGCTTGAAGAGAAGGCTGTCATGTTGAAGGTTTTGAATTGGCTTGGACCCAATGGAAAGAGCTAAGGTTAGAAACTGCAAAGAGGCAGCTTTTAGCTAGACACAAAGAAAAACTTCATAACAAGTAAAGGCCTCCAAAAGTGGAATGGACTGTTTTGGGTGGTAGTGATTCACCTACTCTCTGGAGTTATCCAAGCAAAGACTGGATATGCACTTTTCTTGAATTTGTTTGATGGATCCTCATTCAGGTACAAGTTGGTCAGCCTGGCCTTAGAGGTTCTGTCTGGTGCTGACATTCTGTGATTCTGTGAAAGGCAGGAGGGATGGGGGGGGGAGGGAGAGGGGAGGAGAGAGAGAGAGAGAGAGAGAGAGAGAGAGAGAGAGA